>NW_025536443.1:0-58291 GCF_020615455.1 Coregonus clupeaformis
GAGTATTGAAACACATCATCCTGAAATGTTTTGAGATACAGTAGTAGGGAGTCTTTATAAATCAACAGCCAGCAGTTGAAGACATGAACACTGCCAAAATAATGGAAACACTTAAGTAAATGAGGGATACAAAGTATATTGAAAGCAGGTGCTTTTACACGTGTGGTTCCTGAGTTAATTAAGTAATTACATCCCTCGATAACATCCCTCATGCTTAGGGTCATGTATAAAAATGCCCAGTTGCCCATTATTTTGCCTACCATGGCTAGAAGAAGAGATCGCAGTGACATTGAAAGAGGGGTCTCAAAGGAGCATAGGGGGTTTACTGTGTGTGTGTGTGTGTGTGTTTGTGTGTCAGTCACTAGATCTCAACCCAATTGAACACTTATGGGAGATTCTGGAGCGGTGCCGTTTTCCTCCACCATCAACAAAACACCAAATTATGGAATTTCTCATGGAAGAATGGTGTCGCATCCCTCAAATAGAGTTCCAGACACTTGTAGAATCAAAGCCCTATTAAAGGCCCAGTGCAGTCAAAAACATGATTTTCCTATGTTTTATATATATTTCCATACTATGAAGTTGGAACAATATTGTGAAATTATCATAATTCACTTTTAGTGTAAGAGCTATTTTAAAAAAGGCTGCCTGAAATTTCAGCCTGTTTTGGCCTTCAAAAACTCCATCAGATGATCAGACATTACCATGAAGTATATTAGTTAATAGACCAATAAGAAAGAGTGTTAAGCTGCAGCTGGCCCAAAACAGAGCGGCACGTCTTGCTCTTCATTGTAATCAGAGGGCTGATATAAATACTATGCATGCCAGTCTCTCTTGGCTAAGAGTTGAGGAGAGACTGGCTGCATCACTTCTTCTTTTTATAAGAAACATGAATGTGTTGAAAATCCCAAATTGTTTGCATAGTCAACTTACACACAGCTCTGACACACACACTTACCCCACCAGACATGCCACCAGGGGTCTTTTCACAGTCCCCAAATCCAGAACAAATTCAAGAAAGCGTACAGTATTATATAGAGTCATTATTGCATGGAACTCCGTTCCATCTCATATTGCTCAAATAAAATGCAAACCTGGTTTAAAAAAACAGATAAAGCAACACCTCACGGCACAACGCCTCTCCCCTATTTTACCTAGATAGTTTGTGTGTATGTATTGATATAAAAAAAAAAATTATGAGCTGTTGAGCTGTTCTTGTCTATTAATGTTCTGTATTATGTCATGTTTTGTGTTTTGTGTGGACCCCAGGAAGAGTAGCTGCTGCTTTTGCAACAGCTAATGGGGATCCTAATAAAATACAAAAAAAATACCTCCCTGCCAATAACAGCACATTTTCAGTTTTCCCCTCCCCAGCATTCCTATACAGTCCTTGCAAAATTCTTGCTTGAGAAATTGTCCTTTGCGAAGCAATTTCTCTTTCTTTTGACCATTTTAATTGAAAACAATCACAGTAAGGTGCTTAATTGTTACCCAGATATGATTTGATATTGAGATAAAAATGGTTGCATTGGAACTTTAAGACACTTTATGTTGGTGTTTCCTTTATTTTGGCAGTTACCTGTATATATTTTTCCTTAGAATAATTGTACCTTGCTTCAGTTGGAGACAGCTCTTTAAGGTCATCAAATGTTGTCGTCAGACCCAGAAGCTTCTTGAAGAGAGCCAGAGGGAAGCAGAGGTTCAGAACACACTGATTATACAGTGCCATCCCACAGAGCAGCCCAAGTAAGTAGAATTCATCAGTAATACCGCCGTCCTATGGATTGAAAAAAAACAGAATGCCATAAGCTAGTCAATACTTTCAATATTTAACAGCATAATAACAGTATAACAGATAATAATATACATTTCTAATAACTGATATTTCTAAGTTAGTAAATAAAATAGTGGGGGAAAGATTGAGTTCAATCTGGGAAGAATATGTAATTGAATATGGAACGTACATCTGTCGTGAACCACACTAGTCCAGAGTCCTCGTAAACCTTCAGTGTCTTTGGTTCCATTTTGTGAATTTCCCTCCCCAGGAGGCTGAAGAATTCCAATGAAACGCCACCTTCATCTACACCATGCTCTGCTTGAAACTTCACCTGGACACAAAAACCACGCAATTTACTCCTAAATAAGGATTAGAACATTTTCATTTTACATTTTCAGTCATTTAGCAGACGCTCTTATCCAGAGCGACTTACAGTTAGTGAGTGCATACATTTTTTTTCTTCATACATATAGAAAATGAAAATACTTTTCCTAATACAGAGGTAGATGTTAAAGTAAGTACAAAGTCCTTGTGTTTGTATTATTTGTTTAATCACTACTCTTTTCAAAGTTCAGTTCAGTTCTCATTTATAGCTACAAAGTAAAACATAAATATTTTACAAACAAAAAAACTATAAAACCTAGCTAACAACAACCTTCAAAGGCATTGTGAAGTCGTGCCCAATTTGTAGAATGTGCTGGAAAGCATCTTCCAGTGCTGTCTCTCTGCTCACATGTAGTATAGGGACCGAAAAGTGTCCATGGAGGGCAAACTAAAAAAGGAGCACATTTGAGATACGGCAACATTCAGCCTTCATCTGATAGCAGTGTAGTAAATGAATGTGGTACCTTTTTTTCATAAACAACCAATTTTGTAAACAACTTACTCTGTAATGGAGTTCCAATTGATAAACTATACATTTAGCCTCTGTGTTGAAGATGCAGGATTGCTGGTGAAATGAATCAAATAAACCCTGGCATAAGAAAGAAATGAGTTAATCGACAATGTCAATGAATATGTCAAACAATCTATTCTGAATTGAATTGATTGGTGTTGACTTTCATTGCTTACCTCGGAAAGATTTAGGTAGTCAATATCTCCAAATGTGTTGAGCATCTAAAGAGGATTAGAAATTACTAAATCTTTTTCCACTCTTTGTAGATTGCAGTGACATCATGCCCATAATTACCCATTTTGATACCAACCTGCAGTCATTTTATGAGATAGGCTACTCACATTCTGAAGCAACCTATTGGCTCTGTTGATGTGGAAATTGCTTGCCGCAATTTTGATGCGTCTGTTGCAATTGACCTGCACAAAACAGAGGTTACTGGAGCATACAACATTGCTATTTTTCATACATTATATATAGTGCCTTCAGAAAGTATTCACACCCCCTTGACTTTTTCCACATTTTATTGTGTTACAGCCTGAATTTCAAATGGATAAAATTGAGATTTTTTGTTACTAGCCTACATACAATACCCCATAATGTCAAAGTAGAAGTATGTTTTAGGAAATCTTTACAAAAAAGAAATCAAATGTAAGCTGAAATGTCTTGAGTCAATAAGTATTCAACATCTTTGTTATGGCCTAAATAAGTTCAGGAGTAAACATTTGCTGAACAAGTCACATAAGTTGCGTGGACTCACTGTGTGTAATAATAGTGTTTAACATGATTTTTGAATGACTACCTCATCTCTGTACCCCACACATACAATTATCTGTAAGGTCCCTCAGTCGAGCAGTGAATTTCAAACACAGATTCAAGCAAAGACCAGGGAGGTTTTCCAATGCCTCGCGAAGAAGGGTAAAACATTTTTTTCAAATACCACACGATGAATATCTATTTGAGCATGGTGAAGTTATTAATTACACTTTGGATGGTGTATCAATACACCTAGTCACTATAAAGATACAGTACATGCGTCCTTCCTAACTCAGTTGCCGGAGAGGAAGGAAACCACTCAGGGATTTCACCATGAGGCCTTATGGGGTATTTTCACTTTGTCATTATGGGGTATTGTGTGTAGATGGTTGAGGGGAAAAAATATATTTAATCAATTTTGAATACAGGCTGTACACAACAAAATATGGAATAAGTCAAGAGGTATGAATATTTCCTGAAGGCACCCAATTATGGCAATGGATATTTACTTCATACAGCCTCTCCATAACCTTTAAAGTCCCTTTAAATTGTTTAATAACAGCATAGCCCTCTGCTGACGCTAGAGTGGAATGTTTTCACCAGAGTTCTGAAGAAGGTGTCTGGAAGTGTCGACCATAGGCCCTCTGTTGGAATTAGACAAGACTTTAGTTAATACAACAGCACACAGAACCTGTTATACAGTGGGGAAAAAACTATTTAGTCAGCCACCAATTGTGCAAGTTCTCCCACATAAAAAGATGAGAGAGGCCTGTAATTTTCATCATAGGTCACGTCAACTATGACAGACAAAATGAGAAAAAGAAATCCTGAAAATCACATTGTAGGATTTTTAATGAATTTATTTGCAAATTATGGTGGAAAATAAGTATTTGGTAAATAACAAAAGTTTCTCAATACTTTGTTATATACCCTTTGTTGGCAATGACACAGGTCAAACGTTTTCTGTAAGTCTTCACAAGGTTTTCACACACTGTTGCTGGTATTTTGGCCCATTCCTCCATGCAGATCTCCTCTAGAGCAGTGATGTTTTGGGGCTGTCGCTGGGCAACACAGACTTTCAACTCCCTCCAAAGATTTTCTATGGGGTTGAGATCTGGAGACTGGCTAGGCCACTCCAGGACCTTGAAATGCTTCTTACGAAGCCACTCCTTCGTTGCCCGGGCGGTGTGTTTGGGATCATTGTCATGCTGAAAGACCCAGTCACGTTTCATCTTCAATGCCCTTGCTGATGGAAGGAGGTTTTCACTCAAAATCTCACGATACATGGCCCCATTCATTCTTTCCTTTACACGGATCAGTCGTCCTGGTCCCTTTGCAGAAAAACAGCCCCAAAGCATGATGTTTCCACCCCCATGCTTCACAGTAGGTATGGTGTTCTTTGGATGCAACTCAGCATTCTTTGTCCTCCAAACACGACGAGTTGAGTTTTTACCAAAAAGTTATATTTTGGTTTCATCTGACCATATGACATTCTCCCAATCCTCTTCTGGATCATCCAAATGCACTCTAGCAAACTTCAGACGGGCCTGGACATGTACTGGCTTAAGCAGGGGGACACGTCTGGCACTGCAGGATTTGAGTCCCTGGCGGGCGTAGTGTGTTACAGATGGTAGGCTTTGTTACTTTGGTCCCAGCTCTCTGCAGGTCATTCACTAGGTCCCCCCCGTGTGGTTCTGGGATTTTTGCTCACCATTCTTGTGATAATTTTGACCCCACGGGGTGAGATCTTGCGTGGAGCCCCAGATCGAGGGAGATTATCAGTGGTCTTGTATGTCTTCCATTTCCTAATAATTGCTCCCACAGTTGATTTCTTCAAACCAAGCTGCTTTCCTATTGCAGATTCAGTCTTCCCAGCCTGGTGCAGGTCTACAATTTTGTTTCTGGTGTCCTTTGACAGCTCTTTGGTCTTGGCCATAGTGGAGTTTGGAGTGTGACTGTTTGAGGTTGTGGACAGGTGTCTTTTATACTGATAACAAGTTCAAACAGGTGCCATTAATACAGGTAACGAGTGGAGGACAGAGGAGCCTCTTAAAGAAGAAGTTACAGGTCTGTGAGAGCCAGAAATCCTGCTTGTTTGTAGGTGACCAAATACTTATTTTCCACCATAATTTGCAAATAAATTCATTAAAAATCCTACAATGTGATTTTCTGGATTTTTTTCCCTCAATTTGTCTGTCATAGTTGACGTGTACCTTTGATGGAAATTACAGGCCTCTCTCATCTTTTTAAGTGGGAGAACTTGCACAATTGGTGGCTGACTAAATACTTTTTTCCCCCACTGTATCTAAAAAAGAGAGGAAGAGAAGAGAAGAGAAGAGAAGAGAAGAGAAGAGAAGAGAAGAGAAGAGAAGAGAAGAGAAGAGAAGAGAAGAGAAGAGAAGAGAAGAGAAGAGAAGAGTTGATGGATGGTGACTTTACCAAGGACCTGGAGCTTGACTGGGTTCAGTCTGAGGATGGCTGCAGCGAAGGCCTCAGTAATGTCTATGCCACGTTGTTGTTTTAGGAGAACCCTCAGGAGCTCAGGGATGATGAGGTACACCCTCAGACCCTCCACCCCAATGGGATCCTTACTCAGGGAGGGAAGGAGTATGTGCTGGACGACTTCTTTAACCTAGAACCATGAAAGGAGTGCTTGTGGGTCACAACTAAATGACTTATCGTGGCTTACAGTATCAATGACTGGTCAAATTGAATATCAAGGACAACAAACACAAGTATTGAAAATAAGTATTTCATCATAAAGATAATAAATGAAATGATACCTCAGCCAGAACTTTGTCCTTTTCTGCAAGCTTTTGAAAAGCCAGTCGGGCGAGTGACAAGTCCAGGCCAGAGTGCTTCAGTGAGGTTTGGTAATGTTTATCACGACTAGAGTATTAAGACCAAGAAATACTATTACATATCCAACAATAAAACAAGAAGTATTCAATAATGTGATGATAAAACATTAATGGATAGGCAGTGAGTTTTTACCTTTTGTCCAGGAAGCTCCCATTTAAACATGACGCAGAAGAGAATGTTTTTGTGATTTCCCTGAAAATAAATGTGAAAAATCTTATAGTTCAGTGTATGTAATTTCCTGGGACCTTTTTGTATTGAGCCTGGGGATGAGGTTTATTTGTATCATACACTATATATACAAAAGTATGTGGACACCCCTTCAAATTAGTGGATTCGGCTATTTCAGCCACACCTGTTGATGACAGGTGTATAACAGTCATGCAAGCACACAGACATGCAATCTCTATAGACGAACATTGGCAGTAGAATGAATTTACTGAAGAGCTCAGTGTCTTTCAACGTGGCACCATCATAGGATGCCACCTTTCCAACAAGTCAGTTCGTCAAATTTCTGCCCTGCTAGAGCTGTCCCGGTCAACTGTAAGTGCTGTTATTGTAAAGTGGAAACGTCTAGGAGCAACAACGGCTCAGCTGCGAAGTGGTAGGCAACACAAGCTCACAGAACAAGACCGCCGAGTTCTGAAGCGCGTAGCGTGTAAAAATCATCTGTTCTCAGTTGCAACACTCACTACCAAGTTCCAAACTGCCTCTGGAAGCAACGTCAGCACAATAACTGTGCATCGGGAGCTTCATGAAATGGGTTTCCATGGCTGAGCAGCCGCACACAAGCCTAAGATCACACACTGTATATATATTTTCTGTGGTATTTTTTACTTTATGTTTTGTTTTACCCCATATGTAACTCTGTGTTGTTGTTTTTATCGCACTGCTTTGCTTTTTATCTTGGCCAGGTCGCAGTTGTTAATGAGAACTTGTTCTCAACTGGCTTACCTGGTTAAATAAAGGTGAAATAAATCAATAAAAAATGTACAAAGCCAAGCGTCGGCTGGAGTGGTTTAAAGTGTGGAGGAAATTAATATTCATTACATACTATACTGTTTAATTAGACATACTATAATGTTTTTTACTTAAAGAATTGTCCATTGTTATATGCTAGTATATTTTACTGATGCAAACTTGTCTTGTATGACTTAGTCATAAATCTGAGTGTACAGATTTATGAGCCGTTTGGGTTGACCGCAGTATGTGACCTCCTGTGTTTACAATCGGCAGGAATGTAGCTATGTGGGAAGTGCAGGGAGGAACAGAGAATGGCGGCGATTTCAGCTATCTTGATCTATACAGACAAGCTAAATTCCTTTTTATTACTGTTCCCAGGGCCTGTTTCTGCACATCTGCTAACTGTCACATAGATAAAAAGGATGTACTTTCTATAAAAGGAGAGAGACAACTCTGTTCGTTGGGCTTTCAACAATGCACTGTTGAGTGGATGGTTGATTTCTTCATTTTTGCAAATCTTATAATAAAGTTGTTGTTTGAAAGAATCTGCAGTCTCTCTTCCTATAGAATTTCTACCACAAAAGCTTGCCGCCATTGGACTCCGGAGCAGTGGAAACGCGTTCTCTGGAGTGATTAATCATGCTTCACCATCTGGCAGTCCGACGGATGAATCTGGGTTTTGGCGGATACAAGGAGAATGCTACCTGCCGAATGCATAGTGCCAACTGTAAAGTTTGGTGGAGGGGGAATAATGGTCTGGGGCTGTTTTTTCATGGTTCAGGCTAGGCCCCTTAGTACCAGTGAAGGGAAATCTTAACACTAAAGCATACAATGACATCCTAGATGATTCTGTGCTTCCAACTTTGTGGCAACAGTTTGGGAAAGGCCCTTTCCTGTTTCAGCATGACAATGCCCCCGTGCACAAAGCAAGGTCCATACAGAAATGGTTTGTCGAGATCAGTGTGGAAGAATTTGACTGGCCTGCACAGAGCCCTGACCTCAACCCCATCAAACAACTTTGGGATGAATTGTAACGCTGACTGCGAGCCAGGCATAATCGCCCAACATCAGTGCCCGACCTCACTAATGCTCTTGTGGCTGAAGGGAAGCAAGTCCCCGCAGCAATGTTCCAACATCTAGTGGAAAGCCTTCCCAGAAGAGTGGAAGCTGTTATAGCAGCAAAGGGGGACCAACTCCATATTAATGCCCATGATTTTGGAATGAGATGTTCGACGAGCAGGTGTCCACATACTTTTGGTCATGTAGGATACTTACTTCTGTATTTCCGTCCATGATTTTGAGTCACATTGCAATATCCATCTGTCAATGATGTCATTGCCTAATGTCTGAGTCACTTTTTCAAGACGGGAGTCATTCAAACCTTTTCCTGATTCCTGTAATAACAATTTGATGCACTGTATTAAAACAATGTTAAGTACTAAGGACTAACTCAGAACAAACTAACTGTAAACGCAATACCTGAGCAGAGCTGCACAAGGCAAAAGAATGGTTTCCTCCAGCAAAGGTTTGTTCAATTTGCTGGTCATCAATGCGGTCTGAAAGTTACCCAAAACAGTTATGATGTTATAAACCTGTCATTTTATCATTTCAGAAAGACCAAAATTTCTGCCTAAGTACTGTATTGAGTTTCAAATAGGTCACGTTAGGCAGAGGAAAATAAATTATTTAACTACCCTGTGATAGCTGTACTGGCAGAGGCACAGACTGATCCATCTTGACTCCATTTCCCAGCTGCCCTTGCTCTCCAAGCCCAAATGAGTAGATATTTTTGAAGGAGCCCACAAACGCTAATGTGTGGTTTCTAGGTAAAGGAAAAATCACAAATCGACTGTGATCCCTAAGAATGCCCCCCAAAATGGATATATCCAAGAATATACCCAGTAACACTCCAAGATTGATCTTACCATCCAAGCTACATCTATTGATCTTTGTGTGACAATGTATGATTGTGCAGAGATTCACATGACTTATATCAATCAATCTAGTAACTACATACCTTCCACAGGCGATCTGGGTCACCTTTGCCCCCAATAGTTCGGCCACCAGTCGAGGTCGTAGTTCATCTCTGAGAGAGTTGTGTCCAAGCTGTCCATATCGACCCGAGCCAAATGTGAACACTATACCTCCCTAGAACAAAACCCATTCACACAGTTATCATGATGTGTTGGGCTCTTGTTGTTGATATTCATGTTTATACTGTATGTGATGGCAACTAGTAAGACATCATTGGTCCAAACCTTCTTTAGATCTTAATGGTACTGGAAGAAAAAAACATATAGTGTCAGTTGGAAATATTGTTGTGTAAAAAATGTCTGAACCTTTGTCAGAACGGCAGTATGCTCCACTCCACAGGAAACAGCAATGGTCTTCTTTAGATTCAGGCAATCAACAGGAGCTGGAGCAGGTCTGTCTGTAGAAAATAGATTTCACAGAATATTTTCTATTTTTTTTCTTTGCTCGTCTTTTTCTGTTTTGACTATTGTAAAAAAGATATATATAAAAAAGATATATATATGATTTGACATTAAATGATCAGATCTACTCATACTGTCTGCTTCAAACATATCAAATGTACTACTTTTCTTTAAAAGATACCAACTATTAATGAAAGAGATAACCAAACACATTAACATACTAATCTTTGTGTATGCAGTACCTATTGTGTCCCCCAGTCCCAGCTGTCCGGCATTGTTCTTGCCCCAGCCGAACACGGCTCCAGAGAGGGACAAGGCGAAGCTGTGGTCTCCCCCAGCGGTGATCTGAGCCAGGGGGATCCCTGACAGAGACTTGACAGGCTGAAGAGAAAGGGTGATGGGCTTGCCCTTCCCCAAACCCAGCTGTCCGCTGGAGTTCTGGCCCCACGTGAACACGTTACCATCTAGACAACAATGGAAGGTAAAATAATATCTGTACATTGGAAAATCTCACAGGACACGTGCTGCATTGTTAGTTTCTCTTGGTATGTGAGAATTTTAGTTTTATTTTAAATGTCTATTGTGAACCTTCTAAAACTGATGTAGTTTTTTTCACGCTTTATTTCTGCGCTATGAACTTTTGGGCATGATGATGTCCCAATAAAGCATCTCTATTTTAGCATTAAAGCCTCATTTGTTTTTTTTGACAGTGTGCGGGTCTCCATCTCTTCCAGTATTCTCATGTTGATATCTATGTACCTGGAACAGACACTATTTGGTAAAAAGGACATTCAAAGAGCACAGACAGCCTCCTATCATATCCCTTCTCAAACTGAGCGATTTAGAATGTGACTGTTTACCTTGGGTTAGTGCAATTGAATGCTGGTCTCCACATGCAACTTGAATTACCTGATTCAAGTTACCCACTTGTCTGAGAAAACACAAGAGAAACAGACAACCAAAAGTGACCATTACAATATGGTCAATTACTAATCTTGACAGAAGCAACTCAAATGTGAGTAGGCCTAAGCCTAGAGATGTGTCATTTCTGTCAAGCACCCACCTGGGAACATTGGAAAATTGGGCGAGGCAGAAAACTCTTCCCTCTTCAGACAGTAAAACAACATGGGCATCTCCGCAACTCAGAGCCACCATCTTCTCCCTGCACTCCACATTCTCTACACACATGAAATATACAGTAAATGTATCCTATAGCTTAAAGGGGCAATTGGCAGTTGCTACATCCATTTTTTGACTTAAAAATGAATGCTATGTACCCATTGATTCTTGAAGAATATAACTTATAAATGCCTCATGAGCTTAGTTCAATTGTCGTAACCATCAGAACCCAAAATATAAGCTTGTTTTACTACAATATTTGCAAACAAAGTAAATGTAAACTAACACTGTATAGCCGCTTCAACAGCTGATTGCCGCTTTAAATATTATGTTTAAGAAGTTCGGTAAAGAAGCGGGCTCTGGTGGTGAAAAAAAACCATATAGGAAAGGTGCTTACTCAGTTTTCCTGTGATCCTTCTCCCATCTTTGTCCTCTTGCATTCGAGCGACAGACACTTGTTCCCCATTCTTTCTGATGAACGCGACTACTGTATTACCTGCAGATAGATGCGTAATTGGAGATTTCATGCCTATGAAATTTACGCAACTGTCCGTGTTCGTCTTTACCAAACCATTCGACTTCACTAAACCAAAGCCATCACGGGTATTCTCTCCCCACGAAAACATTGTCAATGTGTTATTATTATCGCGTCCTAAACGTATCCATAATCAGCTAACCATGATCAGCTAATCTTGATGGAACACAGGACCGTCATTCAGCACCCTGGGAGTCAGTGCGTTCTGAAAGTCATGAACGCCACCATATGACATATCTGTAAAAGAAACACCGCAAGAAACGAAAACGAAACTTGAGTTGACGTTTTCCTCCAAACAGAAACTTATGTCACAATGGGCATGGCCTGAGTAAACGAAAGTATCAGGTTGGCACGTATGCAGTGGGACAGGGGCCAGGTAAATAAAGTATTTTAAACAAACACACCAGCTAGCACATTTGGTTCCTTGGAAGTTGTGGGAACATACGTTTTTGGTTTCCCTTTGGTTCTGGGGACGAAGCCATAAGTTTCCTGATGGTTAAAACTGAACGTTTTTTAAACATTCTGAGAATGGAAGTGAAACTGTTGCCTGTTCTGGGAACTTTACCTTTTAGGTTGCAGGGAGGTTCTTCTATGGTTCCCTGAAAGTTTTCCTGGGAGGTTTTATTACCATTCTAAGAACAGAAATTATAGGTTGAGGGTAATTAAATAATGTTCTGAGAACATGTTTCAAGAATACTTTTAATAACACTGCTAGCTTAGGTTAACTGTTTGAACTCCAAGCACAGATAGGACATATGGAAATTAATTTGCTTAGGCATTAATTATGTAAACCCATGTATTTTTTAATGTGGCATGGTGTCAGTGAGATTCAAACCTATGATCTTCTGCTCTCTAGCCTTGGAATTAGTCCACTGCGCCGCTAGAATGGAGCTAGCATGCCATGTTTTTTTTAACTCATAGAAATCTGTTCATTTTAGTCTATTCAAACAGACCCTATTTCAAAGGAAACAAGCATTCATTAAGATCAGGTGTTGCCAATTAGTGGGCAAGGCCAACACACCTGAAAAACTTAACAGGATAGAGAGAATTTTGTTGATGCTGGGAACGGAATGTATATGTTTTTAAATAACATTCTTCCAACATTCTTTGAATGTTACTAATGTTTTCTTGTGGTTTTTATGGAAAGTTTTCTTAATGCTCTGAGAACATTACTTTAAATAGAACCAGGAACCCTGCAGAAAACGTTACGCTGAAGTACTGGAATTCCCATAGAAAAACATTGTTTCTTAATGTCCTCTAAACGTTCTGAGAACATTACTTTAAATAGAACCAGGAGCCCTGCAGAAAATGTTATGCTGAAGTACTGGAATTCCCATAGAAAAACATTGTTTCTTAATGTTCTCTGAACGTTCTGAGAACATGACTTTAAATAAAACCATGATGAAACCTGTAGGAAAGATTATGCTGTACTGAAATTCCCATAGAAGAACGTTGTTTTTTAACGTTCTCTGAACAATTTGAGAACATTACTTTAAATAGAACCATGAGGAAACGATATGGGAAGGTTGTATGCAAAATAACCATAGGACAACCACGCTCTAAGAAACATATGGTTCTCAGAACGTTATGTGCTAGCTGGGAAGGTTATGCACGTTGTTGGAGAAACCACACCACTGCTCTGCATCGGCGTGCTGAAAGCAGTACCCATTGATAAAAGAAAACACTTTAAGGCGAAAGTAATCATCTCTATTTATTAGATACATGAATAATTATTCTGTCAATAAAACACAAGATACAGACATAAATGTCAAAAGATGATGCAGACATGTGTTCAGAAAAAAAGGATATTCCCATGTAGAATGACATAAAATGGCACACTATATCAATAAAGAAAACATGCATAAGTAGGCTCTTGAATGTCTATTACTGAATGTATATTACTGAAAGTCTATTACTGAATGTCTTTTACTGAATCTGTATTACTGAATAAGAATTATTTGTATATATCACAATCAGAATGAATGAACATTAAGTCAAGGAATGTTATTTTCTGTAATAGGGTAGGCCTACATATCCTACATTTGCAATTTTCACATTTTCACTTGAAAAAGCCAAGGAAAAAGCCAAGATTTAAAAGTTTTTAAAAGAAAGTGTAAAATCTGAACCTAGATGAAGGCTATATCAACACAATCAAAATCCTATGCTAAACTGAACATGTAAGAAACACATTGAATGAAATGATGAACACAGCAGTAGCCTATATATACTGTCCGTTACTCCTTCCAGAAGCCTCTGTTGTGGGCCACCGCCTCTTTGAGCCTGGCCAGCAGCATCTCCTTGGAGGGGTAGATGGGCAGCAGCAGGAGGAAGTAGCAGGTAAGGGATTCTGGGAAATGTAGTTCAGTAGAGTTCTGCAGGACTGCTATCTTCATCTGGATGTTGTCCATGCCCAGGATGGGAGCGCGATCACAGCCCGTCAGGAACACTGAGAAGGAGGGGAGAGATCGTGAAAGGTAGACAGAATGGGAAGAAATATAGTGAATGTCGTTGTGCGGCAGGTAGCCTAGCGATTAAGAGCAGTAGGCCAGCAACCGAAAAGTTCCTGGTTCAAATCCTAGAGCAGACTAGGTGAAAAATATGCTGTTGTGCCCTTGAGCAAGGCACTAAACCCTAATTGCTCCTGTAAGTTACTCTGGATAAGTGTCTGCTAAATTACTAAAATGTGTTCAGACAAAAATTATTTGTAAATGCTCTTGTAGAACAGGAAGTTCAAATATGCAGACAAAACCCTAAAACAGCATTATGAAAGACTGTATGGTTCCTCCAGTTTTACTCAACCGAGAGCAATTTAGTGCCATACTTACGGAGGAAAGCTTTCTTTTGGTCATCTGTCAGTTCCTCAAAAGCCTCCCAGAATGTGACGATGTTGGGATGTCTGGCATGGTACTCTCCATCATACACTGTGTTCTGGATATACAAAAAAAAACAAATGGCAGCAATAATTAAACAATATTAAACTCACACTCCATTTAAACGATTCACCACTCAAAGTCATACAGTATGTCACAAAGCACCATGTACAGCTAGGCAATGTATAGCCCATTATCTCCTAGTCCCAGTCCTAACTTGAGATATGTACCCATAACTTGAACATCAAAGCAAATCCCCCATTGATATAAATGCATCAACACATTGATTGATTTATGCCCTAATTTCTCAAGTCAGCACCCAGCCCCATACTGAGAAATGAATGATGGTTGTATTTCTATAGACCTGTTTGAGCGTGTCCCAGTCGTAGTCCTCTTTCCCCACCATGACTCCCCTGAGCTCCTCAGGCTGGAAGAACTCCACCACATCTCTGTCACACACCTTGAAGAAGCCTCTCCTGAACTCTTCAAACACCTTCTCCGCTGATTGGTTGAAGGCGAGGTTCACGTAGGCATCAACAAACTGCTTCCTGTCAAAAGAATGAATGGTATTTTAATATTTTAAAAAACTGAACAAGCAGAAAGCATGCTTGTTGTAACTTCTAAAATTGCAACCTTGTATTATGCATTACAGATGTAAGACCATAATGTGAGCCAGTTTGCTACAGCAGGAAAATAATCCTTCAGCAACAGGAAATGTGAATTATTATGTGGATTATAATTAATGTAAATTTTTGTAGGGGTTGATACATTTTTTTCGTAAGGGAAAACCAAGTCTGAAGCCTTTTTAAACCTCAAATATATACTAACTTTTAAAATGTCCTGCATTGCAGGAAAGTTCTCCTGCAACTGAGTGATCAGATTCAGATCTTACATCCGTAGGATTAAATGTTGCTGTAACCTTACTTGTTAGTACTTGTGACTGGTTTTCCTGTTTCTTTGGGATCAAGCTCCACCTTCAGGTCATCCCAGATCACCTGATGAAAATAAACAGTTTTACCACTATTCACATACTGTGTCAAGTGATATTTCATTGCTCAACAATCAAACAGTTTGAATGCAATACTATACATACGGTGGAGGTCATGTCCAGGTTTTCTTCAACATCGTCATCAGTGTAGTCCTCCAAGAGGTACCGCAAACTCCTTCAATTACAATGAAAATAAATAATTGTTGAAAAATTGTAATCCATTTCTAAGGGATACCAATTCAATGCTAAAATGTACATTCTAAAATACAAACGTACCCTCCCACAACAGGGTCAAACTCTCTCAGGTCCTCCAGTGAGGGCTTGACCCCCACCATCTTCTTGAACAGGGCCAGAGGGAAGGGCAGGTGTACAATGTTGTGGTTGTACAGGGCCATGCCACACAAGACACCAAACAGGAAGTAGCTCTTCTCCTCCACTCTGGGCTGGTAGTAAGGATAGGTGGCACATGAGCCAAGGCAGAGATCAAGAATAAACCAGAGCAGGCACCATCCCAAATTGTCAATATATATATATATATATTTTTTTTAAACTAACTTTTATCTCCTTTTATGTTGTCTGTTTAGTGCAATTCAGCTTTTAGCTGTGAATATGTACAAGACAGCCTAACTAATAATAAAACCTTGGTACATCAGGGGGAGATTAGGAGTGATGGTGATTATACTTGTAAACAATGCTATATTGATTGATAAAGTGTAGATAGTGGCTCTGCTGTAGTGGTTGAATCTCTTTGTTGCTATGCACCGACTAAATTTATTTTGATTGTTTTTAGAATAATCTAACATTTCATTACTCACCTATTTTAATTTGCTTGAGAGTGCAGTGATCTATTATACAGTAATGAAATCCCTAATTCAAGTTCTTACCTTGGCAGGGAACCAGACCAGTGTCTTGGTGTCGTTGTACATGAACATCTCTGACTCGGGTGCCAACAACTCATCAAACAAGTGGAGGAAGAAGTCCCTTTTGTTGACAGCCGTCAGCTTCAAGTCCTCCACAAACTGTACCTGAGGGATACAGTAAGATAGGTCACATTTAGGTTGAGTTCTAGTCTATCCACTGGGTACAGATGTCAATTCAATATCTACTCCACATTGGTTCCATGTCATTTGGTTGAAATGACGTGGAAACAACGTTGATTCAACCAGTGTGTGCCCAGTGAGTAGTGACAGTCTAACATTAAAATGGTAAATCGAGTAGCTGAGATTTGGTTTGATTTAGCCAAGATTAGTTGAGTTTTAACATTGTCTGTCTCAGGGAGAATTATTTTAATGTTACATTATTGTCCCTTTTGACCTGACAAAAGATCATTTTACCACAAGCTCTCTATGGAAGTAATCGTGATCTGCAGCACCCAGTTGTCTGAAGGTGTCTTCGATGAGTGACGGGCGCCTTAGCTTCAACTGGAAGACTGGGGCAGGAGGAGATTCTGGGTCGTCTGTGAATGTTCCAGGAGGACACATCACTGTTAGCCGGTGGGCGAGTTTGTGAGACTCCTACAATATATAAACATACACTATTTTAAGTATATAGAATGATATACCAGCTTGGGGAACCACTGTGTAAGGTATACATAAATAAGGGTCAATCAAACGTTATAAAGAAGCCAGTGGAATAATACAGTTTACCTTTGTAAAATGTGCATGAATGTTGAAAACCCCCATCTTGCATATCAGATTCAATACAAATGGGTAACGGCAAAAGATAACAGGCGTCTCCTCCGTATCCTAGAAGTGACACACACAAAATCCGAAGTAGTATCTCAACAATTTATATGGGTCTCATTTCTTTCATATGCTCCGAAGTGAAAGCTGATTCCCAGTGGGGAGCCACCATATGTTTTTTCCCCCTCATCTTGTAAGAACATACTTTGAGAGGGCCAAGTTATAATTTTTCTCATTTAGAGATGGTTATTATGTTATTTTATTACCTTCCTTGTTGACCAAAAATGCCAAAGCTTCAAGTCCTCCACAGCAATGACGCTACCGATGATCTCTTCCACATAAAAGGCACTGGCTGGAACTTTCTGGATTCTTCCAGCCCTTTTGTTTGCCTTTGATATAAGATAATGATACATTTCTACATTCCATCACAAATGTATTGTCTGCAATCATTCTGAATTATTCACAATGAAGGACTGAACTGTTAATGAGGTATGTTGGAGGTTGATCAACTATTGACAGAAATATAGAAAATTATCAAATGCATAAAAATGATTGACAAGCAAGGTGCATGGACACTGACTCTGTGGAGGTACTTGAGGGCTTCCAGCAGGAATTTGACTCCGGGGTTGTGGGTAACCAGAAGACCGTTCCTCAGCATGAATGACAGGGCATTCTTCCACATCAGAATGTGCTTAGTCATGATGTTTGTCTCCATTGAGGACCACCACTCTTCTATAAGATGGTACAAGAGTACAAAAGTACAAAATATGTCCATCATATTGCCTGACCAAAAAAATAATTATCTTATAATATATGGTTATGTGTCACAGTGTCAGATATGCTTCTATTATAATACAATTCTGTAAAATTATACTGATGCCAAATTTGCTGATAAACTGACAAGGTCAGAGGTTATTTACTTAAAGTTTTCATGGCTGTCTCACTCAGATCCTCAACGATAAGTATTGCTAAAGCCATGACCATGTTCATGACGTTCTGGTCATCGTGGAGAAGAGGGATTGTGGGTAGTATCATAAAGATCTCTGGTGATTTGATGACAGCTGCTGAAACGCGAAGAGTGTCCACCAGTGGCAATATATTTACCTATATGGAAAATATATAGAGACATGAAGAGAGTAACATTATGCTATCATGATCCTCCATTCAAAATAAATATTGATATTTAATCGATTGTTGATATTTGTATAAGTCTTTGAAGAGTGAGTTAATCTTAGCTGATTTCCTGATCCACGGTATGTTGAAGAGCTGATCAAAAGCCTGGCTAGCAGCCTCTAGGTCCACTGTCAAAGCTCCTGCAGCTTTAGTTGATGGAGACTCACTGGTAGAGGGTATAGCATGTGTATAGCATTATCATTGACACAACATACTGTACACACACAGTTTATTTTAAACTATCCAAACCTTCCATTTTAAAATCGCTTACTTGACTTTGGTGAAACTGGCCACAAGACTTGAACTTGTTGAGAACATCAAGGATATTTCTCTGTTGGAACAAATGTGGACACATTTTATGTTTCAGTACAATAAATGTTTGTTTATTTCATTTTGAGTTAGCTAGATAATAAAAACAAAAAACAAAGAATCTTTGTCTACGGTAGATTGTATGTTTTAATATTCTATTTTTTTGGGTTAAGAACCTTTGCGCCTCTGCATTTCCTTGCTCCATCGTCAGCCATTTTTGCAGCTTGGCTTCATCTAACCTCCCGATTGGCTGTTCTCTTTCAGAACTCTACAAAGGCAGATAAAGCAATATAATAAATTAACATATCTCAAACATGAACTAGCTGCTTAAGACATTTAGACTGTTTCAGTCTTCCTATTATTGAGGTATAAAAGGTCAGAAACATTACCTCAGCAGTGTAAATGAAGTTTGAATTCCATCCCACTGATATCTTCATGTCTGATAAAAAAAATACAAACGTACAGAAGAGGTTGTAGGGACATCAAGTCTCGTTATGTGTTCTTATTCAGTCATCCAAACACTACATAGTCAGTATGTAGATGCATAATATAATTGAATAGAATCAAATAAAAGATAGAAGAGAATAGAATAGACATTGTATCCGGTACCGTTGTGTATGACTGTCGCTGCCCCACCAGAAGCCCTTTTCAGCAGCACTGAGGTGGGTCTCAAGCTGCCCTCTGTGTTGCCAGTCCCTAGCTGACCTTTGACCCCACTGCCAAAGGCCCAGAGTTGACCTGAGGACCCCAGCACCAGGGTGTGATGGCTGGCAGAGTTACAGTAAGACAAAAACACAGTCAGACTGAGAATGTTCAAGATTGGTTTCCTATCTGTTTATTATATGTCTATATATGCGTAGAAGTAACATTATGCTGTTGGTCATTACCTGCCACATGCTATCTGTGAGACCAGTCCATCCAGGCCCTCCACCAGTTTGGGTATGAGTTCGTTAGCTGATGCGTCGTGCCCAAGCTGGCCTCGGCTCCCCCTCTCCAAAGGTGAACACCCGTCCATCCTAAAGACCACAAAGAACCAGAACCAGTTGTTGACAAGTCAAGCCCAGAGTTGTTCCTGGTGTGGTCAGGTCAGGGCCCTAATCACTTCTTAAAGAGACAGTATAATAGTATTGAAGGGTCGACACACTGGACTGACCTTTACCCTGGTAGCCCTGAGGCTCGATCTGTATTAAAAGCCATAATCAGGACATATTCTGTATAACCTGTGATATTCCTAACTGTAACTTCACATTTAGTATGAGATTGTATTCATGCTCTCAGATGACTTGTATGGTTAAATGTGTAGCCTCTCTCCCAGACACCCGCCAGACACTTGATCACTTGTTTTTAACCTCTGTTCAAGGTCATTTTGTATAACTGGCTATATTTACCAATATGTGATAATTGTATCTTTGAGAGGTTGCTGACTTTGTGTGCAGAACTATCTCCCAGTGGGCCCACTGTACTTTTTCTCAACTTAATGACCTGCCGTCAGATTTGTCTCCTTTCACACCAACATCTCCCTTGGAGCCTTCAGTAAAAAGACAGTAATAGTATGATACCTTGGTGAGAACAGCAGTGTCCCTCTCCACAGTAATAGTATGATACCTTGGTGAGAACAGCAGTGTCCCTCTCCACAGTAATAGTATGATACCTTGGTGAGAACAACAGTGTCCCTCTCCACAGTAATAGTATGATACCTTGGTGAGAACAGCAGTGTCCCTCTTCACAGTAATAGTATGATACCTTGGTGAGAACAGCAGTGTCCCTCTCCACAGTAATAGTATGATACCTTGGTGAGAACAACAGTGTCCCTCTCCACAGTAATAGTATGATACCTTGGTGAGAACAACAGTGTCCCTCTCCACAGTAATAGTATGATACCTTGGTGAGAACAGCAGTGTCCCTCTCCACAGTAATAGTATGATACCTTGGTGAGAACAGCAGAATGTGCCTCTCCACAGCTGATGAAGGAAACCCCCAAGACTCTGAGAGCAGGCACTGCACAGATGTTGTACCGGCCTGGCAGGGGGAACAAGCATCATACTTACAGTGCAATGTTCCCACTCATTATAAGACATCTGTAAAATCACTTAGTGGTTATAACAAAGGAATCCAAGTTCAAATTAGAAAATGCTGGTGGATAAGCCTGATTAGCTTTTTATACAAGTAGTGTATGAAGAGCAGTAGAGTGTGCTGTAGTACCTTTCTCATCCACACGGTTGAGTCCCAGCTGCCCAGCCCCGTTTGCCCCACAGCAGTAGACCAGGCCTGGGAGGGTGAGGGCCAGAGTGTGGGTTCCTCCGGCTGCTACCTGGGTCACTGGGACCCCAGTGAGGGAGCGCACCAGGGCAGGTATGGGCTGCAGAGGCACCCCCTTCCCCAGGCCCAGCTGTCCATGGCTGTTCAGACCCCATGAGAACACCTGTCCTCCTGTAGAAGACAAAGAAATCACATATTACATTACAATGACATAACAATAACTCCGGAGTTAGATTCTTTCATAATCAACTGTGTAAATATCATCTCACTGTCCTTTTGAGGTACACTTAGAAAAAAGGGTTCCAAAAGGGTCCCCATAGGATAACCCTTTTTGATTCCAGGCAGAACCCTTTGTGGCTCCAGGTAGAACCCTTTTGGGTTCCATGTAGAACCCTCTGAGAAAAGGGTTCTACATGGAACCCACAAGGGTTCTCCAAAGGGTTCTCCTATGGGGACAGCTGAATATCCCTTTTAGGTTTTAGACAGCACCTTTTTTCTAAGTGTAGTCTAACTGATGCATGTGGTTATCATAATTTAGATGGAATGTAGTCTGTGTGAGACAAACATCAGTAGGCCTACGTCAAAAGGCACAGTACGTTATACCTTTAGTCAGGGCCAAAGAATGGGAATTTCCACAAGCAACCTGTATCACTGTTATTGGCAAGGGCGAAGGTATTGGAACTGGTCTGTAAAAAAAAAAAAAGGAGATATCTAGTACATATTGTCTTTGTTAGTGATCAGTGGAATCCAAGAGGGCTCTCATTACTTGACAATGTAAATCATGGAGGATATTTAACTTTCAAGATCTATTTGAAGTTGAAGTTGAGGTTTCCTTGCCTTGGTCTGGGGACTTTGGAGACAGTAGTAGGGGGCGATGCCCAGCTGTCCCTCCCCCCCTGCCCCCCAGGAGTACACCTGTCCTGATGCACACACAGCTACACAGTGGTCCTGACCACAAGCCACAGAGACCACTCTCGCCAGACCCTCCACTGGCGCTGAAACGGGTAGAACACACACAGTTTTAATTGGAAGTCCTATGTCTTGGAAAGGGTTAAATGCCAGAACATTGATAAGACCTAATGTAATGCATGAAGGAGTTAATCAACAATTTATCTGAGTCCAGTAGATCACTTCATTGCTCCTTTTTGTTTATAAAGCTCTACTATACAAGCTTCCGACTTACCTAACTTCATTGTTAAAGTATAAAAACATGAGATCCAAAACCCGTTCACAGGGTTGGTTAACTCTTGAGATTCCTTGGGTTCCCACCGAACTAGGTAAATCCGCTTTTAGTTTGTTTTAATGCTCCACATTTTTGGAATCACTTACACAATTCATTACATTTGGATTCCCTGGTGCCACTAGGGCAGTTTTAAACCCTGATGATAAATGATTTCACCGAGGTGGGCAATTGTTTTGATTGACTTTAATAATTTGTTTATGATGCCTGTGATGTTTGTGATGTTCTAATGTAATGTACTTGTTATTCTATCTTGTATCTTACATTTTATATATTTTATTTTATGTCCTCAGGGCACCATTGAAAGTAAGACCCTGGTCTCAATTGGGCTCCCCTGATTAAATAAAAGTTAATAATCTTGAGGATGACGTAAATTAGATCCTAGATGTATTCCTGGGAACATAGTAACACTTAACTTTCGTTCCTCTGACTTGGATGGAGAAACGAAACTGAAACCTAACTGTGAGCCTATGTTGTAGTTTTATTGAGGGATAGTTTAGCAATTTATGAAAGTTGTGGTAAAGCTTACTAGGCTCAATATAGGCTACTACACATTTTAATATCATCTGTAATAATGAACAATATCGTGAACAGAAAATGTTTGCATAACGATAAAGAATAAAATAATTCAGAAGCAAGCATCCTTTTAGCCGCACTTTAATCCGAAATAGCCTACATAGCGATCCTTGCACCTATTCTGTAAATAGCCTACATAGCGAGCCTTGCACCCAAATATTCAGATATCATTAAATTATGTCTTACCTGGTAGTTTTGAATCTCTGTTCTTCTGTCTGCCAAGTTGTCCCTTTGAGTTGCGCCCGCATGATAGGATCCTGCCATCTACCGTGAGAAATAAAGTGTGTTGCTCCCCACAAGCAATTTCTGTGACTTTATCAGAGAATATATTCCCTGCTATAGGAACAGACACATTCTCAAAATGTAGACCAAACTGTCCACTCGAACAGTCTCCCCAGCAGAACATGATGATGTGATGAAAGACTGAAGTGTGGTCTACTTGGGTATGCTATACAGGGCACTACGTGTGCGTGTATGTGCGTGTGTGTGTGTGTGTGTGTGTGTGTGCGCGCGAACGCATGTGTGCGCATGCGCGCGTGCCTGTGTGTGTGAACTACTTTTAGTAAAATATCAGCAGGGATTAAATCAGATTTCCAGTAGTCATCAGTGGTCACTGATTTTCCAGATTGTATGCATTGCATAATTGATTGGACCCCCATAATGAAAATGTAAAAAGTTTGCGTTGATTGGCCCCAATTACCTTATCTGGGGAATGCTCAGCTATCTGATCGATAAAGTATGATTGCCTTTCAATAATTTCGTTTATCATTCTTTGGCCAATCAGCAGCACAGAACGAGGGGTCCGAGCCTCCGAGGGTCGTCACTAGTTACCACATCCATAAAGTCATAATTATGTCTAAACCCCAACTATTTCTACAATTTATCTTCTTAAAATCGGACTTTAAACCTTACCCTAACCTTAACCACACACACTGCTAACCTCATACCAAACCATAACCTTAAATTAAGACCAAAAAGCTATTTTTTGTTTACATGAATTTTAGCCCATTTTGACTTTGTGGCTGTGTTAGCTAGTGACAACCGGGTTCGAGGGAGGCGTAGATGTTTCCAGCATGCTGATTCGCGCGGCGCGGGTGACAGGCACAGTTCCTCTTCTTGTTTGATAACGTTCGACACTCAACACACGGACAATTTTGATTCATTTAACTGTACGCTGTGCAGCTTTTGCAACATATATGAAGCCGTTGTAAACAGTTAAAGGTAAGAATACAACATTTTCTGCAGAGAAATACCGAAGAAATGTGATTGTTGTCCAAGGCTGGGAGATAGGCTGCGCAAATCATGGCTTCTTTTGCTAGCTGCTGTTAGCATAGCTCTACCTAGCAAAGGAGCTAAAAATACAGTCAAATTAGGAACACTGTATCTTCTATCCTTACTATGTAGTGTGATGAAATCAACAGGGGTCGTTGGCGAAACCATTGGTTAACATTATGCACAGCACTGCAGCTATCTAACTAGCCAAGCAGTGGTTTGTTTGGTTGCTTGTTAGCAAGCTAGCTTGTTCATTATGGGATATGGTGTTGCGTCATGCGCATTTGTCAAGTTTGTGTTGACATTAGCTAAATCTGCTGCAGTAATGGACTAACATAGTCAATCATTATTATTTTTACAATCTAGGTATACTTTTGTGCATGCCTGTTAATGAGCCTTCTGAAAAATTTACTCAAATTAGATAACAAAAATAACAAGTGCTGTTGACTGCTGTCTAGTGTTCATGCTCTTTATCTGCACCAGTTACTAATAAGCGATAACTGCATTATTGTATCATTGATTCAGACTAATTTTCAGAATGCTTCAGGACAGTGGTGACGAAGAAGACATGTAGGCTACACAGCAATTGAAGCATCCCGACACTTACAGCTTGGCATGTTAGACCAATGATGACTGAGGTCTTAAAACTGCACCTTAAAGTTCCAAGTAACCTATCTTCAAATGTGGCTAGGTCTACATATGGAATAGAGGAAAAACATTTGATTTAATTAAGTAGGCTATTTCATGCATGTTCTGTTGTAAGGAGTCGAGAGACACAGGAAGATAGACAGAGAGAGAGTATCCTGCGTCAACAAACAGAAATATCAAACCAGCCACCATCCATTCCCGAGGCTGTTATTATGTTATTAACTGTAGACACACAGAGGACTTGTGTATTCTCTTGTTCACAGCGACATATATTGGAACTCAGCCACTCTGTAGCTGGCAGAACACAGCAGGTCTAGGAAAGCTGGCTGATGTTTCCAAGGCCTAGTCCAACTCTTCTATTCAATTTACAGCACCTATCTCGGAGCGCTTGTTGACTTGACAGTCAATCTAATAGCTATCTATTCTTCTTCCCCAATTGTTAGCCTATTTGCAGTCCAGAAGACTCTGCTCCGGGTTAACCTGTGTCGTTTGCCAGAGGGTCTCTCCCCGCGAGGAGTCGTCTACTGCTGCTGTTGCTGGATTGGTGACCATGTCAGCCTCCGCTCTCATCCACCTGGCCCGGTCGGGGGGGACCCAGGCCATGCGACAGAGGGGTTTCCTCCAGACAGCCCTAGTTAGTGTCCTACCCCACCAGGATGACCTCCCCCTCCAACGGCCCTTCCACCTGGGCCTGCTGCGGGCCAGCAACACGCGCTTCGACCCGGACAGCAGCGGCAAGCCCACCACCTGGGACTCGTTCGGCATCTGGGACAACCGCATCGACGAGCCCATCAACCTATCGCCCTCCATCAAGTACGGCAAGCCCATCCCCAAGGTCAGCCTGTCCAAGGTGGGCTGCGCCTCACTCATCGGCCAGCGGAGGGAGAACGAGGACCGCTTCCAGGTCTCCCAGATGACCGACAATATCCTCTACTTTGCCGTGTTCGACGGTCACGGAGGGCCTGAGGCGGCAGACTTCTGCGACAAGTACATGGAGAAGTACATTAAGTAAGTCATCTGGCTGGGTTTTAGGATCTGTGTTTAGTCAGGGCATTGGCCTGTAGGACCCGTTTAGGGCCTAATGTGTGTTGAATGGACTGGAGAAAAAAAATTCACTTCAATTAGAATTTAGTTTTTATCCTTTTTATACTCGCAAAATCTCTGTAAGAGGTCTGACTGTGACTATTGAGATGGCAGGTAATGAATCAAATTGATTGATTGAATGTGTTTTGGTGTTATTTCAGGGATCTTGTAGCAGAGGAGGACAATCTGGAAGTTGTTCTTAATAAAGCATTCCTTGAACTGGACAAAGCCTTGGCAAGACACCTCCACTTCTTCCCTCATGGTAGGGTCCGTCTGTGATGTTACACGTCAAGGAATGTCGATAGACTGTCTCTGTACTGACAATGTAGGTAGACTGTCTCTGTACTGACAATGTAGGTAGACTGCACTGAGTTCATGTTTTTATGTTAAACTTAACCTAGTTTTGTAGCTAGAGTATTTAGATTTGCTAGTGTTGAAAAATGAACTAATAGCCTAACTTATTAATGTGACTGCTCTGCCAAGAGCTATGATGACTTAACCTATCCTAAATGGAGCTAATGTGAATTTTCAGTCGGTGCTTCCAGTGCTGTGAAAGCTAAACATTAATAGCCAGGGTCACCTTTCTCAGACTGCAAAGCACAGGTTAGGACATGCATGTGGCAGACAATCATTCTAAACAAACATAACTCCACTGGATGCCCTGCAGATAAGAAACAGGGTCGTCCTCTTGTAGTGCATGCACCCTTACAAGATACTGGATCAAGTTTACCTTCAGTTCCTTTGGCAGCCATTTTCTTTTGTAAAGGTCGCCTGAAGAAGCAGATGGTAGCAATCATAGAATGTCGACCGTTTTCTCTGAGAAAGGCCTAGTTTAACCGCCAAGATGGTGACAGGCAGTCAGTTTAGCTTGAGTGTGTGGCCAAAATGTCAGCCACGCACGGCATGAAATGTCCCAATATGCCCTGTGTGTGTGTGTGTGCATGTTATTTACGACAGCAGCGGAGCCAGCTAAGAGCTGGAGGCAGCAGGCACCTTTTTGGAAGGAGAAGGGGGGCTAGATAATGGAGAGTCCAGCGGGTCCTATCCTGGACTACTGGAAGGTTCCTCATCTTTCTCTTCCTCTCTCTCTCTCTCTCTCCTTTAGAAACTTAGTCATGAATATTTCAACAGTGTTATACACTTAGTTATTGGAAAGAGGCATTAGCCTAGAGCTCTCACCTATAGATTTGATCACCCATGGTGATAGTCCTGATGAGCGCTATCTGATTCTAAAGTATGCATGTCTGTCACTGCTGCTTTCTGTATTCTGCCATGGGCCAGTACACTGGATTACGGACTGTATATTATGTCACTCATTGTAACTCTGACATTTTTGTATGACACTACTGGTCAGAGATCAATTGGTCAGAGATCCAAAGTTCCACTGACTGTATTGTAGTTGCTCTCATTCTTTTCTGTAACCCTAAAACAGTGTGACATGCATGTCTGTCTGACTCTCTCTCTCTCACTACCTCTTCTTCAGCCATCCTTTTTTTAGACTAGTAACCCCCTCCCCCTCCCTTCTGTTCTCATGTTGTGGAGTATGACTCGTGAGTGTGTGTGTCACGTGCCTGCTATGCTGTAAATGTGTGAGACTACATGTTGAGCATGTATTTGAATAATTCGTTTTGAGAAACAAGTTTACCATATGATAATTGTCAGCTCTGTGTGTTGCTTGTTTGCTGTGTGTGTCTGGTCTTACGGTTGTGTACAGTGTGTTGTTGGTGTGTGTGTGTGTGGTCTTCAGATGCATTTCCCCCCCTCTGACGTGTTTCCCCTCTACTTCCTGGTGTTGTAGTGGTGAGCGCTGGCTCCACGGCCACGGTGGCCCTGCTTAGGGACGGTATAGAGCTGGTGGTGGGCAGCGTGGGGGACAGCCGCGCCATGCTCTGTCGCAAGGCCAAGGCCCTCAAACTCACCTCGGACCACACCCCCGAGAGGAAGGACGAGAAGGAGAGGTACGGCAGATATCCAGACTCGAGAAAGACTTGATCTGTTATTCATTTGTTGGGGGCTGTAAAGTTAGTAGTCACAGTAGGCATGCTTTATCCATCAAATTGGACACTAATAGAAATGTGCTAATCTGGATTAAGATCGTACTATAAATTATAACAATTATCCGTAAGTCATTTAAGAGCCCTCTCCCGTGCTTTAAAACCCCCTGTCTGTCTCTGTACCTCCAGGATAAAGAAGAGCGGTGGCTGGGTGACCTGGAACAGTCTGGGGCAGCCCCACGTCAACGGCAGGCTAGCCATGACACGCGCCATCGGGGACTTTGACCTCAAGAGCACCGGGGTGATCGCTGAGCCAGAGACCAAGCGAATATCAGTGAGTGGCTGCTGTCACCACTTCAGAGAAATGCTCTACCATGCAGTGTCAGTGTATACATCTCAAATGACACCCTATTCCCTATGTAGTGCACTGCTTTTGACCTGGACCTAGAAAAAACGACAATTATCGATACCAACCGAACCGACCATTTATGGAGGACATAATAACGATAAGAAGCCGTTACTAGAGGAATGTGACGTTTGAAATAAAATAACTGCTAATATGGGCTATTGCTAATGGGACAGTGATGGCCACAACACTGAAAGTAGTAGTAGCAGTAGTTTTAAGGGTAATGTAAAAGTAACTGGTGCAAATTGTTATAAACTTATCATTCAATTTATTGTTATCGTGATAATTCAGTCAATTTATTGAGATATGGATTGTTGTCCATATTGTCCAGCTCTACCAGAACCTATATAGTGTATTCATTTTGACCAGATCCACACAGGGCTGGACAAAAGTAGGCCACTGTATGGGGAATAGGTTGGATTTAGCCAGTGTCTGTCACTCAGTTTGACCTCTAGCCCCCCAAGGTGTTTTCGGTCACTGGGAAAATCTGAAATGATTCTCAAAGGATTCCCCGTTTAGTCCACAAATGTTTGCTCAGAACAATGGAGGGATTCTGTAATGACAGATTAAGCTCTGAAGGGCAAATGTGTTTCCTCTTTATCACTGGAGCCTGTCTGGCTTAGTCTCTGGCTTGTGTCATGGTCTGTCTGTAGATGTCTGACAATAAGGTATTAACTTTGCCTTATATATATTATATTTTTATTCTGTTTTTTTAGCTGCATCACGTTCACGACTCGTTCCTGGCGCTGACCACAGATGGCATCAACTTCATCATGAACAGCCAGGAGATCTGTGATGTCATCAACCAGTGCCACGACCCCAAAGAGGCCGCCCAGAGGATCTCGGAGCAGGTAGGGTGGTCACTTTAAACCACCACAGCACCTAGGGCAGCTTTTCACAAACTCGGTCCTCGGGACCCCAAGGGGTGCATGTTTTGGTTTTTGCCCTAGCACTACACAGCTGATTCAAATGATCAAAGCTTGATGATGAGTTTATTATTTGTATCAGCTGTGTAGTATTGGGGCAAAAAACTAAATGTGCACCCCTTGGGGTCCCGAGGACCGAGTTTGGGAAACCCTGACTATCCAAACAGCTGCACTGCCTTTGAAATTATTGAAGCAGAGATATTTAATGTAAGTCTAGCAAATGAATGAGTTCAATGGAACTCCATGGCACTGTATAATAATCTTTATGGATTGTCAAATAAATATGTCTCCTGGCTGTTCAAAGAAACTATTAAACATTGAGACAAATGTTAATTATTGGTGGCGGTGTCTCTCCTCTCCCAGGCGCTCCAGTACGGCTCAGAGGACAACAGCACCATCATCGTGGTTCCCTTCGGAGCCTGGGGGAAACAGAAGAGCTCAGAGACCAGCTACTCCTTCAGCCGCAGCTTCGTGTCCAGCGGCCGCTGGGCCTAAACAGGTGGACCCGGGTCGTCAGAAGGACCAAGTTGCCCCTAGACACTGATCTAGTGTCAGTTTATGTTTCACACCCCTAATGGTGAAGGTTAGGGCTTGGGGAGTGTAATCTGATCTGAGCTCTGTGCTTATGGATAACTTTGATCTGAAGGGGAATGGGGAGGGAGATTCCTGTGGACCTTATCGATGTGCAATACAGTCTCCACACAGGGAGGGACCGTTCAAGACATGCAGGGGGAAAAGCACAGCTAACCGAGAAGCGATGCCTTAGGAACAATGACATGTCATTGTTCAGATAATAATACCCTAGTTTTGAGCCTGTTCTACAGAAAGGCTGTTGACTCATTATGTACACTTAACAAGGAACACGTCCTTTTCACATCCTCCAAAATCGCAGCCTATTCCCTATGTAGTGCACTACCTTTGACCGCCAAACTACATAGGGAATAGGGTGCCGTTTCGGACGCAAACAAGGTTGCAGTAGAAAGCCATCGACTTGGTGGGAGCTTGAAGCCTAAGAACTTTGTACGTTGTTCTTCATTGCGTGTAAGTGAGTTAGCATCGTACCAAGTAAGGCAAACCAGACATTATTAGCTTTGTCTGTTAAGACTTGTGGGGAAATGCTTCTTACTTGCATGTCGTGGAGAATGTTTTTGGTAGGAAGTTATTCTGAGAAATCAACAACGCACTTTTTTATTTCCAGATGATATTTAACTAATTTGTTTCAATACGTCTGTAATTCATCCGTTGTACTTGTTAGTGGATATCTCTGTGCTGAGGTGCTTCTTTGTTTTGTTCTGAACAACCGTTTTAAAGTATGTTGTCTCTTCGCGTGAAGCACTTGTCAGTGTTGAGTTCAGGACAAACTTCTCAGAATGGGGATTTTGGGTACAGTAAGGCACTGCTTATAGTACAGGGTTATCATTGACCAATATGTACAAATTCATATTATCCATCTAATAGGAAAACACACACACTGCAGTCAAGACGTGTTAAAAGGACCACCATTTGAATCTCTGCATTTCTATAATTTTAGCATGGTAGAAGGAAAATATGTGAGTTTAGATACTGTAATACACAGAGAAAGAGAGCCAGCCAAATTTGACATTTTAGTCATTTAGCAGACGCTCTTATCCAGAGCGACTTACAGTTAGTGAGTGCATACATTTTTTTTTTTCATACATACAAATGATGGCAAAAGCCCAAAGTCTTGTAATAGATGGGCATATGGAATGGAATGTGTTAGTTCTCCCTGTTCTACAATCATATTGGGCCCTTGTGAGCCACAGAATGCATTGATACCCCAGTTGCACAAGCCTTAAAGATGCAGTCCTAGATCTTAAGCACTTATAAATTTGTAACATATTGTACGATGACGTAGTACACAATTGTGCACAGTCTTCAGTGACCCGTTTTGGCTCGTGACCAGTACTTTCAAAACTACTGGGTGAAATTATACAAAGCCTTTGGAGCATCATTTTAAGGTAGAACTATAGAGAATATCTATTGAGCTGTGTTCTAATGGTACTTAGTAGTTTAGTGTAAACACAGTTCGTGGTCATTTGGCTTGAAAACGACTTCAACCCATAGCATTCCAAATTATTAACTTTATTGACAACAAACAGGTCAAACAACTTAACGCGGGAGAGCTTTTGTTGATTTTGGTGATAGGGACTTGGAACAACAGAAGAAAGTTTAAAATGGTGTATATCTGATAACCATACTGGCATTTAAGATGTTCTCAACTTGGGTACAGAAGTAATTTGTATTTTGTGAGTTTTGTACATAGTTATATTTATGTATATGTTTTGATTGCAGGAAAACCGTCAGTGTACTATTTTTAAGTGTTACAATTCAAATATATTAAAAATTGCTTACTTACTATTTTATAGTTTGGCCCTTATGCTCTAGTTGTTCAATTGAAGTGGCTAAAGTATCACTTGTATTGCACTTGTAATCAAATATGCTTTTTCATAGTGAACCTTATATGCAACAATGAACAAAGCAGACATCTAACCAACAAATATCTGATATGTGAATGTCTGTTTTAAAAGGCTGCCAGTGACTCAAATGCAAAAAGTTGTAGTACAACTTGATCTAAAATTACAGCACAAACAGTGATCGAAATTAATGTGATGAAGCTATCCACAACTTGACTGTAATTCACATGGATATCTCCCTTATGGTGCTTACAGGTTGTTATAAATAATGTAACGCTGCGTTGATGTGCATTAAAACCACAGTTGTAATGTTTTGCTCTCTTTCCAAGTCAGGAATACTTAAGCTATACTGTTACATATTACTGTGAATGTGAGTATATACAATCCATGAATGTATCTATCCACCATTTTAGGTCTTCCTTGTACACAGTTTGTTTATGATTGTCTGTTCTCTCACGATGTGAACATCTATTTATCCTCTGTTTGTAATAAGTATTTGTTTCCTCTGAGTTCTCATAATTAAAATCTATCATGCTATGTTTCTCACCAGACTTCACACTTGTTTGTTGGTTTTATCATGTATGTATTTTACTTCGGATTGTTCATGTTGTATACTGTAGTGCAGGGATCATCAACTAGATTCAGCAGCGAGACAATTTATTTTGTGAATGGATGGTCGGGGGGCCTGAACATAATTACAAATAATTTGGTGACTGCAAATTGACCGCAAGAAGCCCAAACAGATATGTTTCACTCAAACCTTGCTTACATTTGTATACGATCACGTCTTTGTATTATGCGTGGGAATACTTGGGAACAGATTTCTTCAATTAAAATCACTTGAAGCTGTTTTACTATTATGTTCAACAATGAATAAAATAAAATATATATATTTTTTGCCCAGAAAACTTTGGGTAGCCAAATATAACCACCGCCAGTTGGGGAACCCTGCTGTAGTGTATGGAACCATATTCATCTGAAGCTCTGTGCCTGTTCCTTTCAACTCTTCTGTTTCTACTAGACATGTCTAGTTCTAGTACATGTTGTACTGTCTTAATGGACTGTCACTCCTATTCTCACATGCCGATGATGTCCATGTGGTCTACAGTTGAATATTTATCCAAATAAATAATAAAGTATGATTTTTTTTTTCTTCTTAATTTGTTTACATTTTCCAACGTTCTTCTCCAGTAGATGTCACTATTGTAGCTGGTGACATGAGTGTCGATTGGAACCTTTGAAACTGGGGAGGTGGGAATCTCTTGACAAGAAACTATGGGCGGTGGGAGAAATGAGCAGGTTGTAATCAATAGTCAAGCCCAACTGCTTTCCCTGGATAAAAAGGATCGGGCAACTACAACCCATCAGTTTCTCAGCAGGAGTCTTCTATGACATTTTATTAAGTAATCTCATCCTACAGGTGTATCTTAATTTGATCACTTTTGTTGCTGAGAATTTTCCTGCACTGTAGGAAATGCAGATGAGCTTTGTAATTTACATAAATTCACTGAAAAGCCACACTAACCCACAGTTATATTAACGGTATTGCCCTTTTCATGTAGCTTACTGTTGGCCAGCTAATAACTACAGATCAAGAAACATGGTATAAATGTTCAAATCTTGTTTCTGTAGGATTATTTTTGCTGTGACCAATATAGTTCAAATTAAGATCCTACATTTGTAGGTTATGGAAGTTCACATTCACCTGTGCCCTCATGCAGTCTTCAGATGTGTATCAAAGTTGATGAGGGTGGGAACGTTTCTAGGTAAGGTGTACATTGGCGTGCGGGCTCGCCTCATGTATGCACGCATGCATCAGTTAGTCGCACGAATGCTCATGAAAATCCTGGTTTGTTTTGTCAGGGAGTGCCTCTTGCATATCCCTTGCACTTTGTACCAAATATAGAATATCTCCACTTAACAACTGTTGTTTTATACAACTGCTATATCCTTTTGTCAATGAAATAGATGTTATGACCCCTCAAGCTATTTGTTGTGTTACCTTGCATTATTATTATTATATAACTTTATGTAAGCTACTTTACCAAGTCACGTCTCACTTCACTACTTGTATAACAGTCATCATAATTTGACGTAGCACATTTTTATAAATCCTACTGTATATAATACATCTCATATAAAGTTTTTATTGATTTTTTCCCCTTAAACTTTTTTTACTACTTGTTATTTTGGACTTTGTATTTGGCATTTGATTCTTGATTGATATTGATATTGTACTGAATTGTTGATTCTTGATTGATATTGATATTGTACTGAATTGTCGAGGAGCGTTAGCGAGTAAGCGGTTCACTACTGTTTACACCTGTTTCCAATCAACTTTGATTCGATTTTGATTCCATCCTCATAGTCTCCGGTAAAATATATATTTTTTTACTTGATGAATTTGTTCTGAATTGAAATATCAACAACAATTTGATTGGGGAAACTGGTTATTTTTCCATTTGTCCTTTTTCAAAATGTTATGAAATTCTGATAGACTGTTTCATAATTTTCATAACCTGGCGTTATGAAACTGCCTATGAATTGATTGATGATTTCCGACTGTAACTGGGAAGTATTTACTTTCTTATACCTTACCTTACCCTCCCTTTCCTCTTATCAGCTAAACCCAAGTTTACACAACCACATAAAAGGCTAACCAGAAATAAGAGCTCTCCAAGTCACAAACACAAACACACACACCACAGGTACAAATATGCACCCTTGGTCCCTCCTTGTATTATAAGAACAGCTCTCTCCACCGTACAACAGAAGTTGCATGACAAATAGTCCCTTTCCATGTCTGAGATATGTGATGTCGTGAGAGAGCTGTCATAATGCAGACAAACTGGTGGCTCCAGCTCTCTCTGCATGTTTATTAGCACGAATTGTCATCAGTCACGTTTCCTCTTCACTAAAGAGACAGCTCATTCCTGAGCAAAGTATGAGGTGTTACCCTGAGTCAACGTAGTTGGGCCTTTGCCATTACTAGTTTGTGGTGTTGACTGTGAAGGACTGCGTTCCAGACATCTCTTACTTTATTGGTGTGTGATACTCTGGATGTGTTTGTTTATGAAGTGTAGAATAGGAAAATGTTGTTTTGTCTTTATGCAAGATATAAATGAATATGTGGGATTACTGAAATGTTTTGAAGCGATTGCTTCCCAGTAGCAGATGTTAGGGGGTACAGCGAAATGCTTGTGTTACTATAGCGCCTAATAATGCAGCAAAAATGTCTGACAAGTAGGCCTACACAAATAATAATCCAAGACAAAAAAACACGAATGTCAGAACGAATCCAGTTGACAATCCAAATAACACTGTATCAGTAATCCAAATACAATCTATTCGTATATACCACAAAAATATATAGACCTAGGCTCCTTAGAATAATATGTAGAAATACAGCAGTCAGGGCCGGAAACGTGTGGCGAGGCCAAGGCGGCATTTGCCACAGCACTTTTCAATCAGGTGTGGCAGCAACTGATTTAGTTTAATAAAATATATCGACGCACAGCATTAAAAATAAAAAAAAATTTCTATGTCCTTTATATCGGAGTGCTGCTGCTGCGCTTTGCATGTCTTGACCAATCAGATTCACGAAAATCGCACGTAGCGCGGGCGGGGCACAACGCACATATCTCAAGGCGCGCTCTCTACTTTCCTCCGGTATTTAGCAAGCGTGATAACACATCACTCCCTACACAAGCAAAAACTCTTACATAAATGCCGACACAAGCAAACACTATTACATAAATGTAGCAGACTAAACACCTAAACATTAGCGATCTGACATGATGTATTGCATGGAAACGAGACTATTTTTCAGTCTTATCAACTGTAGACTAGGCTGCTAACAACAACAGCTGCATAGTCTAGCCTACTATGCGCCCTGTCCCTCTGGCCAAGGTAAACGAAGCGGTATTAAACGTTGTATATGTATATCCCATCTGTTTGTGAGAAAATGTGAATGGGATTACATTTGGTTTATATTCAAACCTGGGTGACTAGGCTATCTAGACTTTTTCGATCCAAAATGATGAATTAATAAACTGACATAGACTGTGAATTCATGTTTAATTAGGCCTACCGTTGGGCAGGACTACACGATGCAAACCTGCATAAAGCAAGCTCAGCCATGTGAGTTTTATTGTCCAATCATGTTGCTTTCTCTGTGTCTGTGTATAGGAAACCCCACTAGTCCTTCTTTAAAATGTAATTAATGTATATTTATTTTGAACAAGTACAAGGTTGCTGTAGTTTGACAGGGTTTTCATCCTTCCCAAGGCCAGGAGTTTTTCCAGGAGTTTTTAAAAACCATTTGACATGATTAGAAAAACTCTTGTCCCATCATAGCCCATATTAAACCTTTTTTCAACAGATGAATCACGTCATACAATATAAGGTCCGGAGTTTTACCTGGTTAGGTTACCAGATCAGGAGAAACTAAGGGCCCCAGATTTTTTCGCCACACCACTCTGGGACCTGTGGTGCCACCTCTGACAGCAGTAGATCTATTACAGTGAGCTATGTCGAGAATCCAGTGTATAAATAATAAACAGTGTAACAAAATGTAATCAATGTAAAGTAATAGGCGTAGATATATTAGAATGAGCTATGGAAATAATACAATAGGTCTATATGAATACACAGTGTGACAAACAGTATAAAATATAGTAATTTGTATACAGTCGTTTCGATTTGTTTTATTTTCTATTGAAATCCACTTAAATTAAATGTTATTCACAGTCCTGAAATATCAGTTTAGATATGATCTCAGTCATTGGGGTTGTGCTCTAGATAGGAGTGAGGGCAATTGAAAGAGATGGGGTTCTATTGAAAAATGTGGCAATAATTAAGAAATGTTTAAGAAATGTTTATTTGCCAATGCTTATTTGCCAATGTCATTGTTGAACCATTCATGCACACGCTTTGCACAATTTAACCACATGGCTTTGAGAAATCGGTTAAGGAGGCGCGCATACTGTCATAGGGAAGATCTGAATTGTATAATCTTCGCGTCCTCTCTCCTCGCCTCCTTCTCAAAATCCATTGGATGAGAAAGCCAGAGATCCCGCCTCTCTGACCTTCTCCTCCAATGGGTTTTGAGAAGGAGGCTGAGGAGAGAGGACGCGAAAAGATATATTGAGATTTGTCCATATCCACTCTTCTTATAAAACACCGGTAGTATAAATTCATTGGCCAAAGCGGGTCTTTGGTTACACGCGTGGCTTGTCTCTGTCCTTGCGGAGTATAAGACAGGAGAGGACCGTAGTAATTTCAAAGTTTACAGGAGGGTATGTATTCGTTTTGCATGATATTTTCAGATTGGATATATTTCATTTTAGGCTACATTTGCTAAATGTGTAGGCTAAATGCCATGCATAACGGTGACGGGATCCTCCTCGTGCATCCTTTTGTAACATCCTGCTTCTATATGAAAAATATAGCGGGCGCCGATTCAAGTTTTTGTAAATGACCTCACTCCAGTGCAATGCATGCGTGTTTGGTAAAAGAAAACATTGACTTCTTTGACCATTTTTGTACAATTAAATATTGTTGTTTACTTTACGTCTAGGAAATGAAGGCTACAAAAAAAATTCACACAGAAACAACCTACATAGTCATCCATGCATTGCATTCCCAGTTGAACAATTATGGTCACCCATTCAAACCATTCAGAAATCACATTACCAAGAAGGCCTACGAGTATTCCTCATCATAGGACAAATGTGTCTGTATTTCTCGTACATAATCTGTCAAGTCTTGCTTACTCTTATTATAACAGCACTTATTAGAAAAGTCAGTAAGAAAAGCTTATAAATGTGTATGGGTATCTTCATTCATGGTAAAACAGAAATATATAATATTCAACTAGCCTAGGCTATGATATACATTTGTAGCAATTATGCTAAGAGAGGGTGGTAAAAAAGTAACCACAATGAATGTACCTATGGAAAGTGGTCCAACTAACTAACTGTCAACGCAAGTCTGCTCATTGGAGGAGGAACTGTTTTCCAGTGCCTATACATTCCTATTGGATTAAATAGATTCAATTATTGGTTTAATTTGACTTCAACAAGCATATCCCAGAGCAGAGGTATTTAGAGTGGTATAATGTATTTATAACTGCATTTGAAAGCGATGGGGTGTCTCCTCTCTCTCTAGCTTCTCTCTATTGCTTTTCTCTCTCTCTATGTACCAGACCACCACAAAGTTCTCATGACACTCATTTGGACTGATCCTAATTAAATGTGCTCAGATATGCAGACAATGTGCCCAATGTTTCCACTTCTCCACATCTAAATGTATGGCGTAATGATAATATCTATCCTCACTCTCTTCCTAAAAGTGCTTCGGTAACTTTGTCTGAAGTTTGTCTCTACAGTATATCCCTCCCTTACTTGAAGCGTCTCAGATACATACACCAAAGTATGTCCTAAAAGCATCAATAAAACACATTCAAAGTCCTGCTATTTATCCACTCTAAATCTCAAATCAAATGACACCCTATTTATTCCCCATACAGTAGTGCACTACTTTAGACCAGAACCACTTTGATCAGAAGTGTTCTCAATCATCAAGTTTGCAGACGCCACAACAGTGGTAGGCCTGATTTACCAACAACGATGAGACAGCCTGTAGGAGGAGGTGAGGGCCCTGGCGGAGTAGTGCCAGGAAAATAGCCCCTCCCTCAACGTCAACAAAACCAAGGAGCTGATCGTTGACTTCAGGAGACAGCAGAGAGAGCACGCCCCCATCCACATCGACGGGGCCGCAGGGGAGAGGGTGAAAAGCTTCAAGTTCCTCGGCGTGCACATCACTAACAACCTGAAATGGTCCATCCACACAGACAGTGTGGTGAAGAAGGCGCAACAGCCCTTAAGACTCCTAAGACCCAACAGCTTGGCCTGTAAGACCCAACAGCTTGGCCCCTAAGACCCAACAGCTTGGCCCCTAAGACCCTCACAAACCATTGAGAGTATCCTGTCGGGCTTTATCACCTCCTGGTACAGCAATTGCACCATCCGCAACCGCAGGGCTCTCCAGACGGCCTGCCCTCCAGGACATCTACAGCACCCGGTGTCACAGGAAGGCCAAGAAGATCATCAAGGACCTCAGCCACCCGAGCCACGACCTGTTCATCCGCTACCATCTAGAAGACGGAGACAGTACAGGTGCATCAAAGTTGGGACGAGAGACTGAAACAGCTTCTATCTCCATGCCAACAGACTATTAAATAGTCACCACTAGCCGGCCTCCACCCAGTACCCCGCCCTGAATTTCAGTCACTGTTACTGGCCGATATTTCTTAATTCCTTTCTTTACATTTTTTGGGGGATTTGTGTGTATTGTTAGGTATTACTTTACTGTCGGAGCTAGAAATAGCATTTCACTGCACCTGTGATAACATCTGCAAAGTATGTGTACGTAACCAATAAAATTTGATTTGAGTAGTGCACTACATGAGGGAAATAGTGTATCATTTTCAGACCTATCCCTTGTCCAATCCCCACAGGTCTCACCCCTGCAGATGATGACCGATCGAGCCAATCACATCAGCGTTGCCATGACTGAGGACCTCACGTCCACCAATGGGACGCCTAGGACCAAGGTCATGACCAGCAGCACCACGGTGGAGCTGAACAAGCTGCAGCCCAGGGGCTCCACGGTCAGCTTCCACAGCATCCAGTACAAGGTGAAGCTGAAGACTGGACCGCTCTGCAAGAGGAAGAACACTGGCAGGGGAGATTCTGGTGGACCTCAAGTGAGTGGAGTTGGTGGATCCTTTGGTCTCATGTACACACAGACAACAGCAGACAGACACACACTTTCAAAGATGCACACACACTCGCATGTATTCTACACACAGGCTTCCACCTTGAAACATGCCCAAGCACACAAGTTCTAGTGATACTAATTGACTAGTGGATGATTAAAGTGAGTTTGATCACATGCATGCACACATGCACCATTACACACACAGTCCTGTGTGGCTCAGTTGGTAGAGCATGGTGCTTGCAATGCCAAGGATAAGGGTTTGATTCCGCTGGGGAATACCCATATGAAAAATGTATGCACGCACAAGTGTAAGTCCCTTTGGATAAAAGCGTCTGCTAAATGGCATACATTGAGTACGGGTACATACACACATTCATGTGATTATTGTGGATAGTCAGACTAATATAATAGTTTGATTAAAATGCTTTGCAAGAAGAACGATTTCCCTAATAATCCTCGTTAAATGGACACATCTGAAATCCGGCTACCTGATGGCACTCTGATGAATGCAGAAAATCGCCAATCAAAATAAACGTTCTACCACAGCGACCATGTTATTTTTTGGAAGCATATTTAATTGTGAGTTATATAAAGTTTGTATGTGAAAACTACTTCTAAGACTTATACATTCAGTTGTTCCAAACTCACTTCACTGGCGCTAAAGAGGGAGGCTCGCTCGGCTGGTGCTAGCACATGCGCATATCAATACACCGCTGGAACGCCGATGAAGGTGTTTACATGTCCTAATAATTCAAAAGATTGCTCAGAAAACCAGGTGTTTTAATTGCCATATGCTTACTTTGATTTTGACCTTACGCCGATTTAAGATAAGCAGAGTAAGGTGTTTACATTACTATTTCATAATCTGCCTACTGCCATAATCAGTTTAATATCAAATTATTACTGTGCATGTAAACATACTCAATAACTAGCTACAATAACACACACACGCCAAAATGCTAGTGGACCTGAAGTCAATATACACTTTGACCACCCAATTACATTTGGTGATTATGAAGTTAGCTAATTCGATGTGGATTTATTGGCAGATACACCTCATTCTCGCTCTGTGTTGAGCTTGTTATTTATGTCTTTCTTGGTACAGCCTCAGTGTATTCCTGCCCACCACCCCACCCCTTTGCTAGTGAATTAAGGGAGTGTTATTGATGGATCTAACTCAATTATAGGAATTAAGTTTGCTGTCTCTCTAATGCTCAAGAGGTTTTAGATGTGTGTGTGTGTGTGTCAGAGAAAGCGTGAAAGTGAAGTGAGACAAAAAGAGGGGGAGAGATCATTAACACAAGTTGACAAAACATACAGGCCTCTCCATTTAAGATTAGGGCTAGCATGCTCAGACCACAATGAACAATAGCTCAGCGGAAAATTCTGTCATTTTTTCTGACGGCATTAAATGTACTTGACATTTCAGGGAGGAATGCATAATTTCACACAAGTTTTGGGCCGTTTCCCCTAGTGTTAATTATATGATATTAACCATGGTTTCTTGCGTATAATCTCTTTGATGCACTGTGGAGCAGGCTGCCAGGGAACCAAATTAAATGCTGTCACGTGATTCTACCCTGCAAGCCTTTATAATTCAGTTTTTTAATTCAGTTTTTATATTACAGATGCTTTTTTATACCACATTGTGCAACTGTTCTTTGTGGAATCAGAAGATTTGATCCTGGATTCTTGTTTTGGACCGTTATACAATGCTATAGATTATTTTCTCCGATTGTTGGAGGTCTTTGGGGTCGCCGTATTCATTGTGCTGTTTGAATCGGTTATATTTGTGAGTCTTTTATTCATTGGAGAACCAAACCTCCTCCTTTTCACACTGTCACTCTTGTGATTCATCCGTATGTATGACTAAGCTATGTGAGACAATATTTACACATCAAAATCACAAGCCCTTGACACTTGATAAACGCGCTGGACTGGCTTGATAACTTTTACCGTATGTAATGGTTTGATAAGACATTTGTGTAACATTGTGAGTATAGAAAGTAGATGACAAAATTACTTGAATGGGTGCTATAAACCTCTCATAAGCATGTCATAAGGTGCTATAAATCCAGCATTATGTTTGATGTTGTAAGTTCTATCCTATAATTCTTGGTCCTTAATCAGCTTTTCACAAGTCTGAAAGTGATTTATGGAGCAAAACACTTCAAAGTTAAGATGAAATCAACTTATTTCCTTTTCAAAGCCACAATTCCATGAGTGCAGACCTTTTTATTGTTATTGATTCAATGTTATGTTCATCTAGCTTTGTTTGATTAACTTAGTCCAACAGTTTGAAATGCATATGAATGACTCAGTTGTGTGTGTACAAATTTCCAAATCCATTTTACTGATTTGCAACTCTGAACTTAAGGCCTATACTGTTCTTGATTTTTGTAACTCTTTCATAATTGTTTTCCTATGCATTAGAATACAGTGCTACACTTCTCATTTGTATAAAAAATTATGTTACACAATGTGTGCTTATTATGCTAAATATGTGGAAGGCTTCAGTGCATCTTAAAATATCTGATGTGTTTTGTCGTCTTGCAGTGGCATCATGAGACCAGGCCTAAATGCTATTCTAGGACCCACTGGAAGTGGAAAGTCCTCGTGAGTATTTTGTTGATGAGACCAGTTTATCTTGAAGGCATTATGTTGCTTGTTACAAAAAAAGATCCCACAGGTTGCCATAGTGATCATTGATCTAACGTTATGGTTAGGTTCCTGGACGTTCTAGCAGCCAGGAAGGACCCCTCTGGTCTCTCAGGGGAGGTGCTGATCGGCCGGGGCACCACAACCACCCAACTTCAAGTGCCTCTCCGGCTATGTTGTCCAGGTAAGTCTATTGGCTACCTGTTGTAAACCCTATCACGACATATTGTGATCATACCCTGTTTCTCCTCATTTCTTTACCTAAATAGATGATGTATTGTGTCCATAACGAGACCATGGCACAGTAAGAAGAGCATATTCGGAGGAGATATGTCCAACAAAACTCTAGGGTCAAACAGCAGAAGAAAAACAGTCTAGCTACAGTATTTTTTCAAAGCTCCTTTGACCATATCACCCCAGTCAGTGACCTTTGACCTTTGACCCTTGTCTCTGTGACCTCACCAGGACGACGTGGTGATGGGGACTCTGACGGTGAGGGAGAACCTGCGATTCTCTGCAGCGCTGCGTCTGCCCCCGCTCCGTGCCCCAGAAAGAGAAGGAGGCCAGGGTCAACGACTCATCACTGAGCTAGGCCTCACCAAGGTGGCCGACGCTAAGGTATGTTGGAACATAGATAGAATGGAAATGTTGAGACAACTGTTCAGGACTGCATTCATAATAGTATTATGAGCCTATGAGATTAAATGCAGTTTAATAGGATCTCTATGGTCAAACCATCCACAGTATTCTCCCTCCACTATATACACTGAGTATACCAAACATTAGGAACACCTTCCTAATATTGAGTTGCACCACCCCCCTCCCTTTTGCCCTCAGAACAACCTAAATTCGTCAGGGCATGGACTACAAGGTGTCGAAAGCCTTCCACAGGGATGCTGGCCCATGTTGACTGCAATGCTTCCCACAGTTGTGTCAAGTTGGCTGGATGTCCTTAGGGTTGTGGACCATTCTTGATACACACGGGAATCTGTTGAGCGTGAAAAACCCAGCAGCGTTGCAGTTCTTGACAAACTCAAACTGGTGCGCCTGGCACCTACTACCATACCCCGTTCAAAGGCACTTCAATCTTTTGTCTTGCCCATTCACCCTCTCTCGTCGGCCCCAGAGTCAATGAGCACCCGGATGGATTTGGACTGTTCTCCCCACAACAGGGTAGCATAGAGGGGGTTACAAGTAGAGAGAGATTGGAAACTCCCCTTACAGCTCACCAGTGTACTCGTACCTACTGATGAGCCTGGTCTTTTAATGGGCAGGTTGATAAGAAATGTCCCGTAGCTCCCCAATACAGACAGCTCTTAGTGTTCAGTCTGTAAGCGCTCAGCAGGAGACAATCTAGCCCTGCCCAGTTGCATGGGCTCCGGAGGAGGCGAGTCGGCAGCCCTCTGTGATCTCCGGGAGAACTCGGGTGACACCGGACTCGGACTTCGGGGATTTCCGGGATTCCTCGGAGGCAAGGTTGAATTTGAGGACGAGCAAGGGAACAGACCCCCTCTCCCTCCTACGGTCCGGAGCCGCCCATCGATCCGGATGGTCAAGGTTATGAGGGAGTCGAGGTCCATGGGCAGCTCCCGGGCTGCGAGCTCGTCTTAAATCACATCCGATAATCCGTGAAGGGAGCGTGTTGAACAGGGCTTCGGGTTCCAGGCACTCTCAGCCGCTAACGTGCGAATATCCACCGCGTAGTCTGCCACACTACGGGAGTCTTGACGTAGTTGGAGCAACTTACTAGCAGCCTCTCTCCCGGACAATGGAGAATCCAAACACTTTTCGTACCTCCGCCACGAACTCCTCCAGACTGAGGCAAACGGCGTAGCGCTCCAGAGGAGGTAAGCGAGGTTCTCGGGACACCGGGGTAGGCTGGGAAGGAGCGCCGCTGATGGCGGGGTTGCTGAGAGTCTGGGGGGTTACTGTTGTGGCTTGCTGCCTAGTTGGGAATCACGGAATTGCTCCAGCAATGCATTGAACGGCATGGTCATGGCGTTCTGCCAGGGTATGGAGTCCCTCCATAAGGCTTTGTAGTAACCCCTCTTGTCTTCCAATGGTGGCTCCTTGGGAGGAGACAGCGTTGCGGAGCTGGTCCGAGTCTGCTGGTTCAGTCATGGCCAGTTCGTACTATCACGGCTCAGGCTAAGACCCAGATGCAGACACAGGAGGTGGATAGTACGAGTCCCAGAGTTTATTACAGTACAAGGGGCAGGCAATCGGTAGGTCAAGGCAGGCAAAGAGTCGTAATCCAAATCAGTCAGGCAGGTGACAGGATCGGAGGACAGGCAGAAAGGTCAGAACTGGGAAGCCTAGAAAAAGAAAAAACTAGAGCACAGGAACACGCTGGTAGGACTTGACAGTACAAGACAAACTGGCAACAGAAAACGCAGGTATAAATACACATGAGGTAATGGGAGACACCTGGTGGGGGTTGGAGACCATCACAAGACAGTTGAAACAGATCAGGGTGTGACAAATTGTCTCAAGGCCTATAAATTCTTCTTTAACCTGTCTCCTCCCCTTCATTTACACTGATTGAAGTGGATTTAACAAGTGACATCAATAAGGGATCATAGCTTTCACCTGGATTCACCTGGTCAGTCTTTGTCATGGAAAGAGCAGGTGTTCTTAATGTTTTGTATACCCAGTGTAGATGTGCTGTAAAATTGCTTCCTTCTCACCAATGTTTTGAAATTACATTTTGAAGGTTTCAGGCCATATGAGGGCTATCATGTGGTACAAGGCTGTGGTACCATACAGCAGTGGTTCCCAACCTTTTTTCCTTGGAGCCACCAAAAAAAATAATAATAAAGTGATTCATTCAAAATCTTTATTGGCAAAAATGTACATCAATTATAGTTTTTCTTTCCTTTTCTCTTTGGTTTGCCCTGGTTATCTTTGTGTATAATCAACTGTAGGCCTATACACACACATTCTTACCAAAATAATAATAATGATTCATTATCAGCATAATAAGTGATTAACAGCACCTATATAGCTCTGTCCTAGATCTCCCTCAGACCAATCCTATATAGCTCTGTCCTAGATCTCCCTCAGACCAATCCTATATAGCTCTGTCCTAGATCTCCCTCAGACCAATCCTATATAGCTCTGTCCTAGATCTCCCTCAGACCAATCCTATATAGCTCTGTCCTAGATCTCCCTCAGACCAATCCTATATAGCTCTGTCCTAGATCTCCCTCAGACCAATCCTATATAGCTCTGTCCTAGATCTCCCTCAGACCAATCCTATATAGCTCTGTCCTAGATCTCCCTCAGACCAATCCTATATAGCTCTGTCCTAGATCTCCCTCAGACCAATCCTATATAGCTCTGTCCTAGATCTCCCTCAGACCAATCCTATATAGCTCTGTCCTAGATCTCCTCAGACCAATCCTATATAGCTCTGTCCTAGATCTCCCTCAGACCAATCCTATATAGCTCTGTCCTAGATCTCCCTCAGACCAATCCTATATAGCTCTGTCCTAGATCTCCCTCAGACCAATCCTATATAGCTCTGTCCTAGATCTCCCTCAGACCAATCCTATATAGCTCTGTCCTAGATCTCCCTCAGACCAATCCTATATAGCTCTGTCCTAGATCTCCCTCAGACCAATCCTATATAGCTCTGTCCTAGATCTCCCTCAGACCAATCCTATATAGCTCTGTCCTAGATCTCCCTCAGACCAATCCTATATAGCTCTGTCCTAGATCTCCCTCAGACCAATCCTATATAGCTCTGTCCTAGATCTCCCTCAGACCAATCCTATATAGCTCTGTCCTAGATCTCCCTCAGACCAATCCTATATAGCTCTGTCCTAGATCTCCCTCAGACCAATCCTATATAGCTCTGTCCTAGATCTCCCTCAGACCAATCCTATATAGCTCTGTCCTAGATCTCCCTCAGACCAATCCTATATAGCTCTGTCCTAGATCTCCCTCAGACCAATCCTATATAGCTCTGTCCTAGATCTCCCTCAGACCAATCCTATATAGCTCTGTCCTAGATCTCCCTCAGACCAATCCTATATAGCTCTGTCCTAGATCTCCCTCAGACCAATCCTATATAGCTCTGTCCTAGATCTCCCTCAGACCAATCCTATATAGCTCTGTCCTAGATCTCCCTCAGACCAATCCTATATAGCTCTGTCCCTAGATCTCCCTCAGACCAATCCTATATAGCTCTGTCCTAGATCTCCCTCAGACCAATCCTATAGCTCTGTCCTAGATCTCCCTCAGACCAATCCTATATAGCTCTGTCCTAGATCTCCCTCAGACCAATCCTATATAGCTCTGTCCTAGATCTCCCTCAGACCAATCCTATATAGCGCTGTCCTAGATCTCCCTCAGACCAATCCTATATAGCTCTGTCCTAGATCTCCCTCAGACCAATCCTATATAGCTCTGTCCTAGATCTCCCTCAGACCAATCCTATATAGCTCTGTCCTAGATCTCCCTCAGACCAATCCTATATAGCTCTGTCCTAGATCTCCCTCAGACCAATCCTATATAGCTCTGTCCTAGATCTCCCTCAGACCAATCCTATATAGCTCTGTCCTAGATCTCCTCAGACCAATCCTATATAGCTCTGTCCTAGATCTCCCTCAGACCAATCCTATATAGCTCTGTCCAGATCTCCCTCAGACCAATCCTATATAGCTCTGTCCTAGATCTCCCTCAGACCAATCCTATATAGCTCTGTCCTAGATCTCCCTCAGACCAATCCTATATAGCTCTGTCCTAGATCTCCCCTCAGACCAATCCTATATAGCTCTGTCCTAGATCTCCCTCAGACCAATCCTATATAGCTCTGTCCTAGATCTCCCTCAGACCAATCCTATATAGCTCTGTCCTAGATCTCCCTCAGACCAATCCTATATAGCTCTGTCCTAGATCTCCCTCAGACCAATCCTATATAGCTCTGTCCTAGATCTCCCTCAGACCAATCCTATATAGCTCTGTCCTAGATCTCCCTCAGACCAATCCTATATAGCTCTGTCCTAGATCTCCCTCAGACCAATCCATATAGCTCTGTCTTAGATCTCCCTCAGACCAATCCTATATAGCTCTGTCCTAGATCTCCCTCAGACCAATCCTATATAGCTCTGTCCTAGATCTCCCTCAGACCAATCCTATAGCTCTGTCTTAGATCTCCCTCAGACCAATCCTATATAGCTCTGTCCTAGATCTCCCTCAGACCAATCCTTATAGCTCTGTCCTAGATCTCCCCTCAGACCAATCCTATATAGCTCTGTCCTAGATCTCCCTCAGACCAATCCTATATAGCTCTGTCCTAGATCTCCCTCAGACCAATCCTATATAGCTCTGTCCTAGATCTCCCTCAGACCAATCCTATATAGCGCTGTCCTAGATCTCCCTCAGACCAATCCTATATAGCTCTGTCCTAGATCTCCTCAGACCAATCCTATATAGCTCTGTCCTAGATCTCCCTCAGACCAATCCTATATAGCTCTGTCCTAGATCTCCCTCAGACCAATCCTATATAGCTCTGTCCTAGATCTCCCTCAGACCAATCCTATATAGCTCTGTCCTAGATCTCCCTCAGACCAATCCTATATAGCTCTGTCCTAGATCTCCCTCAGACCAATCCTATATAGCTCTGTCCTAGATCTCCCTCAGACCAATCCTATATAGCTCTGTCCTAGATCTCCCTCAGACCAATCCTATATAGCTCTGTCCTAGATCTCCCTCAGACCAATCCTATATAGCGCTGTCCTAGATCTCCCTCAGACCAATCCTATATAGCTCTGTCCTAGATCTCCCTCAGACCAATCCTATATAGCTCTGTCCTAGATCTCCCTCAGACCAATCCTATATAGCTCTGTCCTAGATCTCCCTCAGACCAATCCTATATAGCTCTGTCCTAGATCTCCCTCAGACCAATCCTATATAGCTCTGTCCTAGATCTCCCTCAGACCAATCCTATATAGCGCTGTTCTAGATCTCCCTCAGACCAATCCTATATAGCTCTGTCCTAGATCTCCCTCAGACCAATTAACTGAAGCGGGGCAGTTTGTTGCATACACACATGCACATCACGTGAACACTGGTTTTGACACAGCTATAATGTATGTGTTATAAAAATAACAATAAGTAACAATAACAAACAGTACGTTACAATCAATAACTTGTTCCTTCCTTAAAAAACGAATGGCCACCTTGGGCCTGCATACCTCTGACCAGGGATGGGATGTCAGGTGTGATGCAAGTGACAGCCAGCATAAAGTCCTGGTGGACATCGAGCCTGTTACGGGCTTTTGTTTTTATTGTTACAAGCGCGCTGAAGGCCGTCTCAGACAGGTACGTAGTGCTGAATGGTAGAATAACCCTTGTAGCTGCGTGTTTGGCCAGTCTGGGTGTAACAGCGTGTCCTTTGACAATCCAAAACTTTTTGTATCCGTTCTCGTGGAAATATTTATTTGACATAGAATCGGCTTGAAGGTCAGCAAGCTCATCTTCTCAGCTGAGGTATTCCACATCCTCGAGACTGCAAATATAAGGGTCCATCACCCACGATTCCTTTGATAAGTATTCGTCAACATCGGCTAAACTGGATTTAATTTCCTCCCGAAGCATGTTCATGTGCCTGGTAAACTCAGTGCGTAAAGACGCAGGCACAGTGCCACCAGACTGTATCATCAGCAGTGGAAATTGTTGTAGCGCCCCTTTTGACATTTTTCCAACTCTGTACTCCAGTTTCCGCACAAAAGCGTCGAGAGAGTCTTTGCACTGCATGACGTTTGATTCAGGACCCTGCATCCGCTTGTTTGTCTCATTGTAGAGAGTGAATGTATCCGCTAGGTATGCCGTTTTGTTCCAAAACGCATCAGTCAGCTGTTCGCACAGCGGTCGATTGTGATCTTGCAAGAATTCCTTTATTTTTTCCTGCAGTTCCATAAAACGCACAAGCACTTGTCCACGTGACAACCAGCGTACCTCTGTGTATAACAGCAGTGTTTGATGCGCTTCATCCTCACACAGCTGGGCAAACAGTCTCTTGTTAGTAGGGCGAGCCTTAATAAAGTTTACAACTTTAACAACAGTTGCCAGGGTGTTACTAAGGTCTTCCGAAAGTGTTTTACTGCCCAATGCTTGGCGATGTAGCATGCAGTGGAAAATTGCGCATCCAGGGGCTTTTTCCTTCAATCGGCTGTTAAATCCCTTGTTTTTGCCCATCAACGCTGCAGCCCCATCAGTGCAGCATGCAACAATATTCTCTTAGGGCAGATTGTTGGACGAGAGATATGAGTCCATAGCTATAAAAATATATTGGCCTCTTGTTGTTGTGGCTAGATTGGTAGACATAAGAATGTCTTGTTTCAAGTCATCACCGTCAATATATTGCACATAAACGATGAGCACGGATTTGTCTGACACTGTTGTTGTTTCATCCAACTGAATGGCAAAGGGAACATTCCTAAGCTTCTCGTGCAGCTGGTTTTGACAATCTCCAGCCAATTAATAGCGAACACTCAAATGACGCCTCCGTGGCTCTGTGTAAATCACTGCCTGCTCTTTCAAATGCTTTTCTGATGTCTGTGGATCTTTTTGATAGTGCCAACTGCTTCTTCCTCTCAAAAAAATCCTGACTTTCACCAATAGTCTCCTGGTGTTTTGTTTCCTGGTGTCGTTGCATTTTGCTTGGCTTCATGCTGTCATTAGCTAGCTTCTCGCCACAAATGACACATTCTGGCCGAGTCCTGTCCTTAAATAAAACCGAAGTTAAGATAACTCTCGAGATATAGCCATACTCTTTTTTTTGATGATGAGTCATCAGTACTTTTACGTTTCTTAGACATGTTGTTTAATTCATAAAATAGTGATGCTCTGACTGCAGGAAAAACGAGCTGCTAGCTGAAACTGATTGAGCGCAGGTCATTGAGGTGCACACTTTTTTCCGGGGAATTACCGCTTTTACATTTCTCTGCCATTATTCTTATTTTTTTAGATTGGCCTTGGCATCGCAATCATATAATCTTTAATGATATTTTAAAATGTATTAATTTTACAATTAAATTATAGTGGAACATTTTATGCATGTTTGACCTCAAAGCAAATGAGATCACGGCCCCCCCTGTGAACTCTGGCCCCAGGTTGGGAACCACTGCCATACAGCATAAGATGGATGTCCAAAGGCTATCATGTGATGTGACTGTGTTTCTTCCCAGGTTGGTACCCAGATGATCCGGGGGATCTCTGGAGGGGAGAGGAAGAGGACCAACATCGGCATGGAGCTCATCATTGACCCCTCTGTTCTCTTCTTGGATGAACCCACCACGGGCCTGGACGCTAGCACCGCTAACTCTGTCCTACTGCTGCTCAAAAGGTAGCTATAGCTCTAAACTGTTACTGTAACGGGCCTGGGCGCTAGCACCGCTAACTCTGTCCTCAAAAGGTATAGCACTACTATTCCAAGAAGTACATTTTACATTTGAGTCATTTAGCAGACGCTCTTATCCAGAGCGACTTACAGTTAGTGAGTGCATACATTTTCATACTGGCCCCCCGTGGGAAACGAACCCACAACCCTGGCGTTGCAAGCGCCATGCTCTACCAACTGAGCTACATTTCGATTGATTCATAATGGGTGGGTTAAGTGGGAGGTAACCTATGTTTCATATTTGATGATTTTCTTATTCCCCTTCCTGTTTCCTGTTTCCTAAATTTGTCCTCTAAATGTTCTGCCTTTCTTATTGGCTACCCTGTTAAATGTAGACCTCAAGCCCTTTTTTCATTGTCTTATCTCCTTTTAGGATGGCCAATCACGGACGCACCATCATCATGTCCATCCACCAACCGCGTTACTCCATCTACCGGCTGTTCGACTCCCTGACCCTGCTAGTCAGCGGCAAACAGGTGTACCATGGGCCGGCCCAGAATGCACTGGACTATTTCGCCGACATAGGTAACCTTCAATATCAATACTACACGCAAAGTATAAGGAGCTACCATTGTTGTCTTGTTTTAGAGATAAAGGAAGTTAGATTGATGTAAAATAAGTCCTGAACGGGACAGAGCAGAATAGAGATTGATATAGAGGAGACTAATGTTCACATGTGTTGTTGTATCCTAGGTTACGCCTGCGAGGCCCACAACAACCCAGCCGACTTCTTCCTAGACGTCATCAACGGAGACTCTACTGCCACTGCTATGAACAAGATTCAGGGAGAAGGTCATTTTCACACACACACACACACACACACACACACACACACACACACTAACAAACAGTGTGCAGTATATAAGTCCAAGTCTCGCAAGCACCTGAAAGGTGCCTTAGAGTCCTGGCGCCATAGTAAAAGAACAAGGGACCCAGCGCTCTAACACAAACAACATCTGACCCTGGGTCAGTGAGATTAGGGGTGCAGGAGGCTTGCCGTTGCCCAGACAGGGACAGGGGTTGGAGGGAGCCGGTGGCTGGTGCTGCAGCCACGGCCTGAGGCTGGAGGCCAGGCGGTTGGAGGTCACAGCCCTCATTGTATCAGCTCAATGAGAAAAACCCTCTGATCTGTACTGGTACAGTAGGATTTGTTGGCCTTTTAGAGGCTACAGCTAATGCTAATAGCGACAGGCATACACTATTGGTGTGGATTGTGGAAGGAACCGTTTTGGTACAATGGGAGTAGTCAACCGGCTCTCGGACTGGACTTCAATGAATTTGTATCTGGGTCTTTTGGATTAATAAATTGGTTGTTGTCATGGGTGAATTAAGGGGTGATGGTCTCCAACCTTTAACAGAGTGTATTGACTCTTGGGTTCTCTCTTTCCTTCCCGTCCTAGACATTGACTTTGAGGAGCTTAGTGGCTCCAGGCAGACCATCGAGGAGCGTCTAGTGGAGGAGTACAGGAACTGCTCCTACTTCAGAGACACACAGGCCGAACTGGAGAGGATCGCCCAGGGAAAGCAGTACACCACCAAGCCCACGTCCCGTACCATCACCTACAACAGCTCCTTCTTCACCCAGCTCCACTGGGTCCTAGGGAGAACCTTCCGGAACCTGGCGCTGAACCCCCAGACCTCTGTGGCACAGGTTAGCACACACACACACCGATACAGACTCACACACACACACTGATACAGACTCACACTCACACACACACACCGATACAGATACAGACACACACACACCGATACAGACTCACAAACATACACGTACCTCCCTCCATGGTGTCTAATGAAACCACATTGAATCGGCTCAAGGACTGCAGATTGCCCGCGGGCCACCAGTTTGAGACTCCTGACATAGAAGTATTTTGTCCGTTGTCATAAATCGAATCAAAGACTCTCAAAGATGTTGAGAAAATCCATCAAAGGTCCCAATGTTTAGGAGTGGATGACCATTTGTGGGTTAAAAGCTTAAGAGGTGCTGTACCAATGTCCCCTAAACTCATTTCAAACACACCCCAGTAGGGAGAGGATTCTCAGAATACATTTAGCTATGCTCCTATCACTAACGACCTTATGACCGGATTTACCCTCCGAGCAAGTGACTTGAGAATAATGTGATTTTTAATTGCGGCCCCTGTACTTTTCTCCACTTCACAACAAGCTCTTTTGCGCTGGAAGGGTGGGAGGAGGGGCTTCTGACGACTTAATGCCCTCATTAGTCATCCATGGCAACAACATCCCATCAGAAGTATCTCACTTTAAGAATTATTAACAGCTAATTGGCCCCATAGTAAATCGACAATAATCCCAAGCTGGGGTCTGGATTTTAAAGGCTAGAGGGCTGGAGTTCTAGCTAATCAGCTTTGCTGACTGTTGTGACCCTGGTGTTGCCTAGAACTGAAGTGATATCATATCCCCCCCCCCCTCGGTCTCGGGTCCCGGTGGCCAGGGCCCAGCCGGCTGTCACATGATTGCGCCATTACCCGCGCTGGGCTTCCACATGAGGGGCTTGGGGAATGAGGGGGAATGAGGTGAAAAAGGTTCAACCTTATTAGCTTATCCTCTCACCCTGGGAACTGCGATGGGGCCGGTTAGCCCTGTCATAAGATGTAAATCGTCAGGATTAAAATAAATGTCGCTCTGGAGATTTGACCCTTTCTCTCTTTCTTATCCAACATGGACTACCGGTCTGTAGATGAGAATGGATGAGGGAGAGTGTGGAGAACGCTGATTCGGTGTAGTTTGTGTGGGAATATTCCTAGGTTTAAGAATGTCGACATTCTTAATGGACTAATCAGGTTCTATCAGGGTTAGACCATTTGCCTCTGCAAGGCCAGGAGAAGTAGTGATACTTCTCCTGGCCTTTGTATTCGTCATAGCATCTTACCTCACTGTATTTTAAGAAAAAAAATATATATATACTCTGAAAGAGAGCAAAACCCATTTTGCTATAGACCAACAGAGATTAGTTTAGATTAAAACGGGCCTGGACCTTTGATCAAAATGGGCTCCCTCATGCGACTGAAGTCTCAGTTGTGTAAGGCATATTGTCAGACATTTAAGATCGTTTACTCCCCAATGCCACGGCGCATTGCGGGTCATGATGTAAAATATGCCGTTATGATTGGCTGATTTGCTGACCTTTGACCTGGCTACTAAACTTACCATGTTTCTCTTCTGTTGGGCAGCTGGGAGTCACCATTTTCCTGGCTCTTATTGTGGGCGCCATTTTCTTCAGGGTGAAGGACGATCAGAGTGGAATACAGAACAGGTGGGGAAAGCATTATTATCACAACTCCTCAAATCCATCTCAGAATGGGATGTAATGGATCTCAGCCCATTATCAGCCTCAACTTCATCCTGGGACGTTTTTTGCAAAAGTTTGGCATCAACCAATTGATGCTCGTGTCAACTCAGCCGGATCTCTGATGTCATAAAAGGTTACGCCTGCAGGCTAAATTTCCTGTAAATGCCACAATACATCCATCCACCCACTGGTACTATACAGTAAATTAAGAATAAGGGACTTAACTTGTCGAGGTGATCTGATTTCGATTAATCTGTAGACTGAAACTGATGAGAACCCATGAGGCAGAACAACAGCAGCATCTGCCTGTAAAGATTAGGTTAGTAAATGACTCTGCTTTGGGAGAGAGATGTTATAACAGGATAATGTAGCCACATTAATCTGCTTACAATAATCAGGATTTTGCCCATTATTTTATTGGTCCAATCAGACCTGGGTTCAAATACATGTGTATTTGAGTATCTGTAATTTAAAATACTTTTTTTGAGTATTTTCAAATACACAGCACAAGTATTTGAGTATTTGAATCGTTATTTGTAAAAACCAAATAGTCTGCCAAATTCTATTTCAAATACTCAAATACACTGACTCAAATACACTCCCATGCATTTAGCCCAGGTATTTGAAAATAGTATTTGAAATAAGTATTTGAAAATACTGACAAATACTTTCCAAGTGTATTTCCAAATACATTAAAATATTCAACTACTTGTCTTTTCAAATAAAATATATCTGAATACTTACTTTGAATGTATGTGAAAGTAAATTGAGATATTTAAAATAGTATTTGAACCCAGGTCTGGGTCCAATTAGACCTACAGTACAACTCCACTACCTTGGTCCCCTTAGTCTGAAACCCGATGGAGCACACACACATTTAGCATTCATTTCAATAGGGTTTTCTGATTCAGAGGGTTTGGGTTAAATGCGGAAGACGCATTCAGTTGTACAACTGACTAGGTATCCCCCTTTCCCTTTTACCCCCTTTCATTCCATCCATGACTGGACAGAACATATGGATTTAATGTCATTATATGTAATGTTAGTGTATTGGGGGTATAGTTGAGATCAATATGTGTAGCTATATAATATGGCTTATGTCAGGTATTAGGTCAAATCAAATCAAATGTTATTTGTCACATGCGCCGAATACAACAGGTGTAGACCTTACCGTGAAATGCTTACTTACAAGCCCTTAACCAACAATGCAGCTCAAGAAATAGCGTTAAGAAAATATTTACTAAATAAACTAAAGTAAAAAATAAAAATGAACACAATAAAATTACATAACAATAACAAGGCTATATACAGTGTAAAACGGGGGGCCAGTATAAAAAAAGATGTATTCACTAACTGTAAGTCGCTCTGGATAAGAGCGTCTGCTAAATGACTAAAATGTAAATGTAAAAAATGTAAAAACAGGGGGGGGCAGGCAATATAAATAGTCCCGGTGGCCAAAAGTAGGCGAGGTATTTCTCTGACTTTCTCTCTCTTTGGCTGTTATTGGGTTAAGGATCATATGAAGGGTTGGATGAGGCGGCCTTTTTTGTCTCTGAAATGGCACCCTATTCCATCTAGTGCACTATGGCCCTGCACTAGATAGGGAATAGGGCGCCATTTCATACGCAACCCTTGTCTTTTCAGTCAGCTTTTGGGGTCTTTGGTTTATCATTCTGAAGGTGACGTGATGTTTCCCCTCTTTTAGGATCGGTGCTCTGTTCTTTATCACCACCAACCAGTGTTTCAGCACGCTGTCCGCTGCCGAGCTCTTCATCACAGAGAGGAAGCTGTTTGTGTACGTATTGTAGTAGACCAGTGGCACCACTATAACCTGGTCTCTTTGAAGTATAGAATATGGGGGTGTGAGCATGCGGGTCTGGCCAGATGCGATGTAGTCATTGTTTGTGTGTGTGTCTGGAAGTTGTTGTTCGTATAAGTTTGTATCTGGAGTGGGGGGAAAAATGAAGGCAAAATATATTATAAAACAACAACAACAACAACAAATCTCTCGCTCTCTCTCTCTTATATATATATATATATATATATATATATATAATATGACTATGAAGACACTGTCTCTGCCTAAATACTTATCAGTATGAAATGGACCAGCAAGCATTAGTTTATAGCTACATTTAGTTTACAGCTACATTTAGTTCACTGTTTGACCTTTGTACTTCTAATTATTCTGTAAATGAGCATTATCAGTATGAAATACCCCAGCAAGCATTAGTTCCAAATGCCCCTAGCCAAGGAAGTTCGACAAGAAAAGACTCAGTATGAGATAATGTAGACGTCTTGTCTTCGTTGTCCCCAACAGCCATGAGTACATCAGCGGGTATTACAGAGTCTCAGTCTACTTCCTGTCCAAGATCCTGTCTGACATCATCACCCTGCGCACCATCCCCGCCATCATCTTCAGCTGCGTGGTCTACTTCATGATAGGTGGGTTGGATGCACAACATGGGAATGAGACATTTGCATTTATGAAAAAGTGAATAGATCAGATTACATTTTAATTGTTAAGATGGAAGGAAAGTAGAGAGGGACATAGATGTTGAGGGAGCTAGCACAAAAGCATATCGCTGCACCTTTTATACCTGCTGTAAACTGTGTACGTGACGAACAACATTAGATTTGATTTGAGACGGTAATGGCACAGACCGTAAAAGGTCAAGAAAGGTCAAGATGGCTCTACCACTCAAAACCAGACTCTGAAATGATCCTAACATTGAAGTGTGTGTCTGTCCTGCAGGTTTCAAAGCCACTCCGGCAGCCTTCTTCATCTTCATGTTCACTGTGACTCTGGTGGCCTACACAGCCACTGCCATGACCATGGCCATCTCTGCCGACCAGAGCGTGGTGGCACTGGCCAACATCTTCATGACCATCAGCTTCGTCTTCATGATGGTGAGTGTAGGGACGAGGGGGTAATGCAGTGGCCACATGCGCGCGGTGCACGTGAGTTGTATTGCAATGCCAGTTATGGTTCAAGTTCAGCACTGTCTCATTAGTATTATTTGCTAGTTATGTATAGACATAAGTACACTGCTCAAAAAAATAAAGGGAACACTAAAATAACACATCCTAGATCTGAATGAATGAAATAATCTTATTAAATACTTTTTTCAATGGAAATCAAATTTATCAACCCATGGAGGTCTGGATTTGGAGTCACCCTCAAAATTAAAGTGGAAAACCACACTACAGGCTGATCCAACTTTGATGTAATGTCCTTAAAACAAGTCAAAATGAGGCTCAGTAGTGTGTGTGGCCTCCACGTGCCTGTATGACCTCCCTACAACGCCTGGGCATGCTCCTGATGAGGTGGCGGATGGTCTCCTGAGGGATCTCCTCCCAGACCTGGACTAAAGCATCCGCCAACTCCTGGACAGTCTGTGGTGCAACGTGGCGTTGGTGGATGGAGCGAGACATGATGTCCCAGATGTGCTCAATTGGATTCAGGTCTGGGGAACGGCGGGCCAGTCCATAGCATCAATGCCTTCCTCTTGCAGGAACTGCTGACACACTCCAGCCACATGAGGTCTAGCATTGTCTTGCATTAGGGAGGAACCCAGGGCCAACCGCACCAGCATATGGTCTCACAAGGGGTCTGAGGATCTCATCTCGGTACCTAATGGCAGTCAGGCTACCTCTGGCGAGCACATGGAGGGCTGTGCGGCCCTCCAAAGAAATGCCACCCCACACCATGACTGACCCACCGCCAAACCAGTCATGCTGGAGGATGTTGCAGGCAGCAGAACGTTCTCCACGGGGCGTCTCCAGACTCTGTCACGTCTGTCACATGTGCTCAGTGTGAACTCTGCTTTCATCTGTGAAGAGCACAGGGCGCCAGTGGCGAATTTGCCAATCTTGGTGTTCTCTGGCAAATGCCAAACGTCCTGCACGGTGTTGGGCTGTAAGCACAACCCCCACCTGTGGACGTCGGGCCCTCATACCACCCTCATGGAGTCTGTTTCTGACCGTTTGAGCAGACACATGCACATTTGTGGCCTGCTGGAGGTCATTTTGCAGGGCTCTGGCAGTGCTCCTCCCTGCTCCTCCTTGCACAAAGGTGGAGGTAGCAGTCCTGCTGCTGGGTTGTTGCCCTCCCTACGGCCTCCTCCACGTCTCCTGATGTACTGGCCTGTCTCCTGGTAGCGCCTCCATGCTCTGGACACTACGCTGACAGACACAGCAAACCTTCTTGCCACAGCTCGCATTGATGTGCCATCCTGGATGAGCTGCACTACCTGAGCCACTTGTGTGGGTTGTAGACTCCGTCTCATGCTACTACTAGAGTGAAAGCACCGCCAGCATTCAAAAGTGACCAAAACATCAGCCAGGAAGCATAGGAACTGAGAAGTGGTCTGTGGTCACCACCTGCAAAACCAGTCCTTTATTGGGGGTGTCTTGCTAATTGCCTATAATTTCCACCTGTTGTCTATTCCATTTGCACAACAGCATGTGAAATGTATTGTCAGTCAGTGTTGCTTCCTAAGTGGACAGTTTGATTTCACAGAAGTGTGATTGACTTGGAGTTACATTGTGTTGTTTAAGTGTTCCCTTAATTTTTTTGAGCAGTGTATAAACTAGCATACCAAGGATATTACAGTGGGGAATGGCCGTCATCTTTTCTGGCCTTTGATTAAAGTGATATAGGATCTGTGGTATTATTGGCCGTCTCTCTGTTTGATCTTTGGATAAGATCTGTGGTGTTGAGATTAAGATCCGATTAAGATCACTTTATTGGTCAATTGCACACGTTTTTTTTTTTGTCATTTAGCAGATGCTCTTATCCAGAGCGACTTACAGTTAGTTACATAGTGCATACAATTATTTTTTAAATTATTTTTTCATACGGGCCCCCCGTGGGAATCGAACCCACAACCCTGGCGTTGCAAACGCCATGCTCTACCAACTGAGCAACA
>NW_025536444.1:0-55260 GCF_020615455.1 Coregonus clupeaformis
ATCTTGATATGCAGTTAGATGCTTTACCGCTGAGTTGTACCCCATTTGTTAGAAACAATCTAATTGGGTGAAAAAATGTACAACAACAGACAATTTTAAAACAGTACATCTCCTAATAATGAACACTCCCTCTCTCAGAACACACTTAAAAGTACCTAATGTTAAGGGGGCACCAGGATTTGAACCTGGGACCTCTTGATCTGCAGTCAAATGCTCTACCACTGAACTATACCCCCTCTGTCAGTTATATTCAAATAATGAGAAATACCGCCTCATAAGGGACATTTTAGATGAATAAGTTACAGCACATAATACAGAAAACTCCCCTCTAAACACACTTATAGAGTACTTGATTTCAAGTGGGCGGCAGGATTTGAACTAAGACCTTTTTGATCTGCAGACAAATGACCTTCCACTGAGCAACACCCCCTCAGTTGGGAACTATCTAAGGGAGAGAAAAAAATCTAATAAGAGACTTTTTAGGTAAAGATGTATGTCGCCTAATAATGAACACTCCCTCTCTCAAAACACACTTATAAAGTATTTGATTTGAAGGGGGGCAGCAGGATTTGAACATGGGACCTCTTGATATGCAGTTAGATGCTTTACAGCTGAGTTGTACCCCATTTGTTAGGAAACAATCTAATTGGGTGAAAAAATTTACAACAACAGAGAATTTTAATAACAAGGTACATCTCCTAATAATGAACACTCCCTCTCTCAGAACACACTTAAAAAGTACCTAATGTTAAGGGGGCACCAGGATTTGAACCTGGGACCTCTTGATCTGCAGTCAAATGCTCTACCACTGAACTATACCCCCTCTGTCAGTTATATTCAAATAATGAGAAATACCGTCTCATAAGGGACATTTTAGATGAATAGTTACAGCACATAATACAGAAAACTCCCTCAAAACACACTTATAGAGTACTTGATTTCAAGTGGGCAGCAGGATTTGAACTAAGACCTTTTGATCTGCAGACAAATTACCTTCCACTGAGCAATACCCCCTCAGTTGGGAACTATCTAAGGGAGAGAAAAAAAATCTAATAAGATACTTTTTAGGTTAAGATGTATGTCGCCTAATAATGAACACTCCCTCTCTCAAAACACACTTATAAAGTATTTGATTTGAAGGGGGCAGCAGGATTTGAACATGGGACCTCTTGATATGCAGTTAGATGCTTTACCGCTGAGTTGTACCCCATTTGTTAGGAAACAATCTAATTGGGTGAAAAAATGTACAACAGACAATTTTAATAACGAGGTACATCTCCTAATAATGAACACTCCCTCTCTCAGAACACACTTAAAAAGTACCTAATGTTAAGGGGGCACCAGGATTTGAACCTGGGACCTCTTGATCTGCAGTCAAATGCTCTACCACTGAGCTATACCCCCTCTGTCTATTATATTTTAATAATGAGAAATACCCTCTCATAAGGGACATTTTAGATGAATAGTTACAGCACACAATACAGAAGATTCCCTCAAAACACACTTATAGAGTACTTGATTTCAAGAGGGCAGCAGGATTTGAACTGACCTCTTGATCTGCAGTCAAATGCCCTACCAATGAGCAATACCCCCTCAGTTGGGAACTATCTAAGGGAGAGAACAAAAATCGAATAAGGGACTTTTTAGGTTAAGATGTATGTCGCCTAATAATGAACACTCTCTCTCTCAAAACACACTTATAAAGTATTTGATTTGAAGGGGGCAGCAGGATTTGAAAATGGGACCTCTTGATATGCAGTTAGATGCTTTACCGCTGAGTTGTACCCCATTTGTTAGGAAACAATCTAATTGGGTGAAAAAATACGAACAAGAGACATTTTTATTAAAGACGTACGTCGCCTAATAATGAACACTCCCTCTCTCAGAACACACTTATAAAGTATTTGATTTGAAGGGGGCAGCAGGATTTGAACATGGGACCTCTTGATATGCAGTTAGATGCTTTACCGCTGAGTTGTACCCCATTTGTTAGGAAACAATCTAATTGGGTGAAAAAATGTACAACAAGAGACAATTTTAATAACGAGGTACGTCTCCTAATCATGAGCACTCCCTCTCTCAGAACACACTTAAAAAGTACCTAATGTTAAGGGGGCACCAGGATTTGAACCTGGGACCTCTTGATCTGCAGTCAAATGCTCTACCACTGAGCTATACCCCCTCTGTCTATTATATTTTAATAATGAGAAATACCCTCTCATAAGGGACATTTTAGATGAATAGTTACAGCACACAATACAGAAGATTCCCTCAAAACACACTTATAGAGTACTTGATTTCAAGAGGGCAGCAGGATTTGAACTGACCTCTTGATCTGCAGTCAAATGCCCTACCAATGAGCAATACCCCCTCAGTTGGGAACTATCTAAGGGAGAGAAGAAAAATCTAATAAGAGACTTTTTAGGTTAAGATGTATGTCGCCTAATAATGAACACTCCCTCTCTCAAAACACACTTATAAAGTATTTGATTTGAAGGGGGCAGCAGGATTTGAACATGGGACCTCTTGATATGCAGTTAGATGCTTTACCGCTGAGTTGTACCCCATTTGTTAGGAAACAATCTAATTGGGTGAAAAAAATGTACAACAAGAGACAATTTTAATAACAAGGTACATCTCCTAATAATGAACACTCCCTCTCTCAGAACACACTTAAGAAGTACCTGATCTTAAGGGGGCACCAGGATTTGAACCTGGGACCTCTTGATATGCAGTTAGATGCTTGTACCCCATTTGTTAGGAAACAATCTAATTGGGTGAAAAAATGTACAACAACAGAGAATTTTAATAACAAGGTACATCTCCTAATAATGAACACTCCCTCTCAGAACACACTTAAAAGTACCTAATGTTAAGGGGGCACCAGGATTTGAACCTGGGATCTCTTGATCTGCAGTCAACTGCTCTACCACTGAGCTATACCCGCTCTGTAAGTTATGTTCAAATAATGAGAAATACCCTCTCATAAGGGACATTTTAGATGAATAGTTACAGCACATAATACAGAAGATTCCATCAAAACACACTCATAGAGTACTTGATTTCAAGAGGGCAGCAGGATTTGAACTGACCTCTTGATCTGCAGATCAAATGCCCTACCAATGAGCAATACCCCCCTCAGTTGGGAACTATCTAAGGGAGAGAACAAAAATCGAATAAGGGACTTTTTTAGGTTAAGATGTATGTCGCCTAATAATGAACACTCCCTCTCTCAAAACACACTTATAAAGTATTTGATTTGAAGGGGGCAGCAGGATTTGAACATGGGACCTCTTGATATGCAGTTAGATGCTTTACCGCTGAGTTGTACCCCATTTGTTAGGAAACAATCTAATTGGGTGAAAAAATGTACAACAAGAGACAATTTTAATAACAAGGTACGTCTCCTAATCATGAGCACTCTCTCTCAGAACACACTTAGAAGTACCTGATCTTAAGGGGGCACCAGGATTTGAACCTGGGACCTTTATGCAGTTAGATGCTTTACGCTGAGTTGTACCCCATTTGTTAGGAAACAATCTAATTGGGTGAAAAAAATTTACAACAACAGACAATTTTAATAAAAGGTACATCTCCTAATAATGAACACTCCCTCTCTCAGAACACACTTAAAAAGTACCTAATGTTAAGGGGCACCAGGATTTGAACCTGGGACCTCTTGATCTGCAGTCAAATGCTCTACCACTGAGCTATACCCCCTCTGTCAGTTATATTCAAATAATGAGAAATACCGTCTCATAAGGGAAATTTTAGATGAATAGTTACAGCACATAATACAGACAGATTCCCTCAAAACACACTTATAGAGTACTTGATTTCAAGAGGGCAGCAGGATTTGAACTGACCTCTTGATCTGCAGTCAAATGCCCTACCAATGAGCAATACCCCCTCAGTTGGGAACTATCTAAGGGAGAGAACAAAAAATCGAATAAGGGACTTTTAGGTTAAGATGTATGTCGCCTAATAATGAACACTCCCTCTCTCAAAACACACTTATAAAGTATTTGATTTGAAGGGGGCAGCAGGATTTGAACATGGGACCTCTTGATATGCAGTTAGATGCTTTACCGCTGAGTTGTACCCCATTTGTTAGGAAACAATCTAATTGGGTGAAAAAATTTACAACAAGAGACAATTTTAATAACGAGGTACGTCTCCTAATCATGAGCACTCCCTCTCTCAGAACACACTTAAGAAGTACCTGATCTTAAGGGGGCACCAGGATTTGAACCTGGGACCTCTTGATATGCAGTTAGATGCTTTACCGCTGAGTTGTACCCCATTTGTTAGGAAACAATCTAATTGGGTGAAAAAATGTACAACAACAGAGAATTTTAATAACAAGGTACATCTCCTAATAATGAACACTCCCTCTCTCAGAACACACTTAAAAAGTACCTAATGTTAAGGGGGCACCAGGATTTGAACCTGGGACCTCTTGATCTGCAGTCAAATGCTCTACCACTGAGCTATACCCCCTCTGTCAGTTATATTCTAATAATGAGAAATACCCTCTCATAAGGGACATTTTAGATGAATAGTTACAGCACATAATACAGAAGATTCCATCAAAACACACTCATAGAGTACTTGATTTCAAGAGGGCAGCAGGATTTGAACTGACCTCTTGATCTGCAGTCAAATGCCCTACCAATGAGCAATACCCCCTCAGTTGGGAACTATCTAAGGGAGAGAAGAAAAAATCGAATAAGAGACTTTTTAGGTTAAGATGTATGTCGCCTAATAATGAACACTCCCTCTCTCAAAACACACTTATAAAGTATTTGATTTGAAGGGGGCAGCAGGATTTGAACATGGGACCTCTTGATATGCAGTTAGATGCTTTACCGCTGAGTTGTACCCCATTTGTTAGGAAACAATCTAATTGAAAAAAAATCGAATAAGGGACTTTTTAGGTTAAGACGTATGTCGCCTAATAATGAACACTCCCTCTCTCAGAACACACTTATAAAGTATTTGATTTGAAGGGGGCAGCAGGATTTGAACATGGGACCTCTTGATATGCAGTTAGATGCTTTACCGCTGAGTTGTACCCCATTTGTTAGGAAACAATCTAATTGGGTGAAAAAATGTACAACAAGAGACAATTTTAATAACGAGGTACGTCTCCTAATCATGAGCACTCCCTCTCTCAGAACACACTTAAGAAGTACCTGATCTGAAGGGGGCACCAGGATTTGAACCTGGGACCTCTTGATATGCAGTTAGATGCTTTACCGCTGAGTTGTACCCCATTTGTTAGGAAACAATCTAATTGGGTGAAAAAATTTACAACAACAGAGAATTTTAATAACAAGGTACATCTCCTAATAATGAACACTCCCTCTCTCAGAACACACTTAAAAAGTACCTAATGTTAAGGGGGCACCAGGATTTGAACCTGGGACCTCTTGATCTGCAGTCAAATGCTCTACCACTGAGCTATACCCCCTCTTTCTGTTATATTTTAATAATGAGAAATACCCTCTCATAAGGGACATTTTAGATGAATAGTTACAGCACACAATACAGAAGATTCCCTCAAAACACACTTATAGAGTACTTGATTTCAAGAGGGCAGCAGGATTTGAACTGACCTCTTGATCTGCAGTCAAATGCCCTACCAATGAGCAATACCCCCTCAGTTGGGAACTATCTAAGGGAGAGAAAAAAAATCGAATAAGGTACTTTTTGGTTAAGATGTATGTCGCCTAATAATGAACACTCCCTCTCTCAAAACACACTTATAAAGTATTTGATTTGAAGGGGGCAGCAGGATTTGAACATGGGACCTCTTGATATGCAGTTAGATGCTTTACCGCTGAGTTGTACCCCATTTGTTAGGAAACAATCTAATTGGGTGAAAAAATGTACAACAAGAGACAATTTTAATAACGAGGTACGTCTCCTAATCATGAACACTCCCTCTCTCAGAACACACTTAGAAGTACCTGATCTTAAGGGGGCACCAGGATTTGAACATGGGACCTCTTGATATGCAGTTAGATGCTTTACCGCTGAGTTGTACCCCATTTGTTAGGAAACAATCTAATTGGGTGAAAAAATGTACAACAGACAATTTTAATAACGAGGTACATCTCCTAATAATGAACACTCCCTCTCTCAGAACACACTTAAAAAGTACCTAATGTTAAGGGGGCACCAGGATTTGAACCTGGGACCTCTTGATCTGCAGTCAAATGCTCTACCACTGAGCTATACCCCCTCTGTCAGTTATATTCAAATAATGAGAAATACCGTCTCATAAGGGACATTTTAGATGAATAGTTACAGCACATAATACAGAAGATTCCCTCAAAACACACTTATAGAGTACTTGATTTCAAGAGGGCAGCAGGATTTGAACTGACCTCTTGATCTGCAGTCAAATGCCCTACCAATGAGCAATACCCCCTCAGTTGGGAACTATCTAAGGGAGAGAACAAAAATCGAATAAGGGACTTTTTTAGGTTAAGATGTATGTCGCCTAATAATGAACACTCCCTCTCTCAAAACACACTTATAAAGTATTTGATTTGAAGGGGGCAGCAGGATTTGAACATGGGACCTCTTGATATGCAGTTAGATGCTTTACCGCTGAGTTGTACCCCATTTGTTAGGAAACAATCTAATTGGTAAAAATCGAACAAGAGACATTTTTATTAAGGCGTATGTCGCCTAATAATGAACACTCCCTCTCTCAGAACACACTTAAGAAGTATCTGATCTGAAGGGGGCACCAGGATTTGAACATGGGACCTCTTGATATGCAGTCAGATGCTTTACCGCTGAGTTGTACCCCATTTGTTAGGAAACAATCTAATTGGGTGAAAAAATGTACAACAAGAGACAATTTTAATAACGAGGTACGTCTCCTAATCATGAGCACTCCCTCTCTCAGAACACACTTAAGAAGTACCAGATCTTAAGGGGGCACCAGGATTTGAACCTGGGACCTCTTGATATGCAGTTAGATGCTTTACCCCTGAGTTGTACCCCATTTGTTAGGAAACAATCTAATTGGGTGAAAAAAATTACAACAAGAGACAATTTTAATAACAAGGTACATCTCCTAATAATGAACACTCCCTCTCTCAGAACACACTTAAAGAGTACCTAATGTTAAGGGGGCACCAGGATTAGAACATGGGACCTCTTGATCTGCAGTCAAATGCTCTACCACTGTGCTATACCCCCTCTTTTAGTTATATTCTAATAAGGAGAAATACCGTCTCATAAGGGACATTTTAGATGAATAGTTACAGCACATAATACAGAAGACTCCCTCAAAACACACTTATAGAGTACTTGATTTCAAGAGGGCAGCAGGATTTGAACTAGACCTCTTGATCTGCAGTCAAATGACCTACCAATGAGCAATACCCCTCAGTTGGGAACTATCTAAGGGAGAGAAAAAAATCGAATAAGAGACTTTTTAGGTTAAGATGTATGTCGCCTAATAATGAACACTCCCTCTCTCAAAACACACTTATAAAGTATTTGATTTGAAGGGGGCAGCAGGATTTGAACATGGGACCTCTTGATATGCAGTTAGATGCTTTACCGCTGAGTTGTACCCCATTTGTTAGAAACAATCTAATTGGGTGAAAAAATGTACAACAAGAGACAATTTTAATAACGAGGTACGTCTCCTAATAATGAACACTCCCTCTCTCAGAACACACTTAAGAAGTACCTGATCTTAAGGGGGCACCAGGATTTGAACCTGGGACCTCTTGATATGCAGTCAGATGCTCTACCGCTGAGCTGTACCCCCTTTGTTGGAAACAATCTAATTGGGTGAAAAAATGTACAACAACAGATAATTTTAATAACAAGGTACATCTCCTAATAATGAACACTCCCTCTCTCAGAACACACTTAAAAAGTACCTGATGTTAAGGGGGCACCAGGATTTGAACCTGGGACCTCTTGATCTGCAGTCAAATGCTCTACCACTGAGCTATACCCCCTCTGTTAGTTATATTCAAATAAGGAGAAATACCGTCTCATAAGGGACATTTTAGATGAATAGTTACAGCACATAATACAGAAGACTCCCTCAAAACACACTTATAGAGTACTTGATTTCAAGTGGGCAGCAGGATTTGAACTAAGACCTCTTGATCTGCAGACAAATGCCCTTCCAATGAGCAATACCCCCTCAGTTGGGAACTATCTAAGGGAGAGAACAAAAAATCGAATAAGGTACTTTTTAGGTTAAGATGTATGTCGCCTAATAATGAACACTCCCTCTCTCAAAACACACTTATAAAGTATTTGATTTGAAGGGGGCAGCAGGATTTGAACATGGGACCTCTTGATATCAGTTAGATGCTTTGTGAGTTGTACATGAAAAATATTGTAATAAAAGAGAAATTTTAATAAGAGTTAATATGAGCACTCCCTCTCTCAGAACACTTAAGAAGTACCTGATAAGGGGTTACTGGGACCTTTATAAAGAGAGTTGTACCCATTTGTTGGAAACAATCTAATTGGGTGAAAAAATTTACAACAAGAGAGAATTTTAATAACAAGGTACATCTCCTAATAATGAACACTCCCTCTCTCAGAACACACTTAAAAAGTACCTGATGTTAAGGGGGCACCAGGATTTGAACCTGGGACCTCTTGATCTGCAGTCAAATGCTCTACCACTGAGCTATACCCCCTCTGTCAGTTATATTGTAATAAGGAGAAATACCCTCTCATAAGGGACATTTTAGATGAATAGTTACAGCACATAATACAGAAGATTCCCTCAAAACACACTTATAGAGTACTTGATTTCAAGAGGGCAGCAGGATTTGAACTGACCTCTTGATCTGCAGTCAAATGCCCTACCAATGAGCAATACCCCCTCAGTTGGGAACTATCTAAGGAGAGAACAAAAATCGAATAAGAGACTTTTTAGGTTAAGATGTATGTCGCCTAATAATGAACACTCCCTCTCTCAAAACACACTTATAAAGTACTTGATTTGAAGGGGGCAGCAGGATTTGAACATGGGACCTCTTGATATGCAGTTAGATGCTTTACCGCTGAGCTGTACCCCATTTGTTAGGAAACAATCTAATGGGTGAAAAAAATGTCAACAAGAGACTTTTTAACGAGGTACGTCGCCTAATAATGAACACTCCCTCTCTCAGAACACACTTAAGAAGTATTTGATCTTAAGGGGGCACCAGGATTTGAACATGGGACCTCTTGATATGCAGTTAGATGCTTTACCGCTGAGTTGTACCCCATTTGTTAGGAAACAATCTAATTGGGTGAAAAAATGTATAACAAGAGACAATTTTAATAACAAGGTACATCTCCTAATAATGAACACTCCCTCTCTCAGAACACACTTAAAAAGTACCTGATGTTAAGGGGGCACCAGGATTTGAACCTGGGACCTCTTGATCTGCAGTCAAATGCTCTACCACTGAGCTATACCCCCTCTGTCAGTTATATTCTAATAAGGAGAAATACCGTCTCATAAGGGACATTTTAGATGAATAGTTACAGCACATAATACAGAAGATTCCCTCAAAACACACTTATAGAGTACTTGATTTCAAGTGGGCAGCAGGATTTGAACTAAGACCTCTTGATCTGCAGCAAATGCCCTACCAATGAGCAATACCCCTCAGTTGGGAACTATCTAAAGGGAGGAACAAAAATCTAATAAGAGACTTTTTGGTTAAGATGTATGTCGCCTAATAATGAACACTCCCTCTCTCAAAACACACTTATAAAGTATTTGATTTGAAGGGGGCAGCAGGATTTGAACATGGGACCTCTTGATATGCAGTTAGATGCTTTACCGCTGAGTTGTACCCCATTTGTTAGGAAACAATCTAATTGGGTGAAAAAATGTACAACAAGAGACAATTTTAATAACGAGGTACGTCTCCTAATCATGAGCACTCCCTCTCTCAGAACACACTTAAGAAGTACCTGATCTTAAGGGGGCAGCAGGATTTGAACATGGGACCTCTTGATATGCAGTTAGATGCTTTACCGCTGAGTTGTACCCCATTTGTTAGGAAACAATCTAATTGGGTGAAAAAATTTACAACAACAGACAATTTTAATAACAAGGTACATCTCCTAATAATGAACACTCCCTCTCTCAGAACACACTTAAAAAGTACCTAATGTTAAGGGGGCACCAGGATTTGAACCTGGGACCTCTTGATCTGCAGTCAAATGCTCTACCACTGAGCTATACCCCCTCTGTCAGTTATATTCAAATAATGAGAAATACCCTCTCATAAGGGACATTTTAGATGAATAGTTACAGCACATAATACAGAAGATTCCCTCAAAACACACTTATAGAGTACTTGATTTCAAGAGGGCAGCAGGATTTGAACTGACCTCTTGATCTGCAGACAAATGCCCTACCACTGAGCAATACCCCCTCAGTTGGGAACTATCTAAGGGAGAGAAGAAAAATCTAATAAGAGACTTTTTAGGTTAAGATGTATGTCGCTTAATAATGAACACTCCCTCTCTCAAAACACACTTATAAAGTATTTGATTTGAAGGGGCAGCAGGATTTGAACATGGGAACTCTTGATATGCAGTTAGATGCTTTATCGCTGAGTTGTACCCCATTTGTTAGGAAACAATCTAATTGGGTGAAAAAATTTACAACAAGAGACAATTTTAATAACGAGGTACATCTCCTAATAATGAGCACTCCCTCTCTCAGAACACACTTAAGAAGTACCTGATCTTAAGGGGGCACCAGGATTTGAACCTGGGACCTCTTGATATGCAGTTAGATGCTTTACCGCTGAGTTGTACCCCATTTGTTAGGAAACAATCTAATTGGGTGAAAAAATTTACAACAACAGAGAATTTTAATAACAAGGTACATCTCCTAATAATGAACACTCCCTCTCTCAGAACACACTTAAAAAGTACCTAATGTTAAGGGGGCACCAGGATTTGAACCTGGGACCTCTTGATCTGCAGTCAAATGCTCTACCACTGAGCTATACCCCCTCTGTCAGTTATATTCAAATAAGGAGAAATACCCTCTCATAAGGGACATTTTAGATGAATAGTTACAGCACATAATACAGAAAATTCCCTCAAAACACACTTATAGAGTACTTGATTTCAAGTGGGCAGCAGGATTTGAACTAAGACCTCTTGATCTGCAGACAAATGACCTACCAATGAGCAATACCCCCTCAGTTGGGAACTATCTAAGGGAGAGAAAAAAAATCGAATAAGAGACTTTTTAGGTTAAGATGTATGTCGCCTAATAATGAACACTCCCTCTCTCAAAACACACTTATAAAGTATTTGATTTGAAGGGGGCAGCAGGATTTGAACATGGGACCTCTTGATATGCAGTTAGATGCTTTACCGCTGAGTTGTACCCCATTTGTTAGAAACAATCTAATTGGGTGAAAAAATGTCAACAAGAGACAATTTTAATAAGGTAACCTAATATGAACACTCCCTCTCTCAGAACACACTTAAAAGTACTGATTTAAGGGGCACCAGGATTTGAACTGGGACCTCTTGATATGCAGTTAGATGCTTTACCGCTGAGTTGTACCCCATTTGTTGGAAACAATCTAATTGGGTGAAAAAATGTACAACAACAGAGAATTTTAATAACAAGGTACATCTCCTAATAATGAACACTCCCTCTCTCAGAACACACTTAAAAAGTACCTAATGTTAAAGGGGGCAGCAGGATTTGAACCTGGGACCTCTTGATCTGCAGTCAAATGCTCTACCACTGAGCTATACCCCCTCTGTCAGTTATATTCTAATAATGAGAAATACCCTCTCATAAGGGACATTTTAGATGAATAGTTACAGCACATAATACAGAAGACTCCCTCAAAACACACTTATAGAGTACTTGATTTCAAGAGGGCAGCAGGATTTGAACTAAGACCTCTTGATCTGCAGCAAATGCCCTACCAATGAGCAATACCCCCTCAGTTGGGAACTATCTAAGGGAGAGAAAAAAAATCGAATAAGGGACTTTTTAGGTTAAGATGTATGTCGCCTAATAATGAACACTCCCTCTCTCAAAACACACTTATAAAGTATTTGATTTGAAGGGGGCAGCAGGATTTGAACATGGGACCTCTTGATATGCAGTTAGATGCTTTACCGCTGAGTTGTACCCCATTTGTTAGGAAACAATCTAATTGGGTGAAAAATGTACAACAAGAGACAATTTTAATAACGAGGACGCCCTAATCATGAGCACTCCCTCTCTCAGAACACATTAAAGTACGTTTAAGGGGGCACCAGGATTTGAATGGGACCTCTTGATATGCAGTAGATGTTTACGTGAGTTGTACCCATTTTAGGAAACAATCTAATGGGTGAAAAAATGTACAACAAGAGAGAATTTTAATAACAAGGTACATCTCCTAATAATGAACACTCCCTCTCTCAGAACACACTTAAAAAGTACCTAATTTTAAGGGGGCACCCGGATTTGAACCTGGGACCTCTTGATCTGCAGTCAAATGCTCTACCACTGAGCTATACCACCTCTGTCAGTTATATTCTAATAATGAGAAATACCCTCTCATAAGGGACATTTTAGATGAATAGTTACAGCACATAATACAGAAGATTCCCTCAAAACACACTTATAGAGTACTTGATTTCAAGAGGGCAGCAGGATTTGAACTGACCTCTTGATCTGCAGTCAAATGCCCTACCAATGAGCAATACCCCCTCAGTTGGGAACTATCTAAGGGAGAGAAAAAAAATCGAATAAGAGACTTTTTAGGTTAAGATGTATGTCGCCTAATAATGAACACTCCCTCTCTCAAAACACACTTATAAAGTATTTGATTTGAAGGGGGCAGCAGGATTTGAACATGGGACCTCTTGATATGCAGTTAGATGCTTTACCGCTGAGTTGTACCCCATTTGTTAGGAAACAATCTAATTGGGTGAAAAAATGTATAACAAGAGACAATTTTAATAACGAGGTACATCTCCTAATAATGAGCACTCCCTCTCTCAGAACACACTTAAGAAGTACCTGATGTTAAGGGGGCACCAGGATTTGAACCTGGGACCTCTTGATCTGCAGTCAAATGCTCTACCACTGAGCTATACCCCCTCTGTCAGTTATATTCAATAATGAGAAATACCGTCTCATAAGGGACATTTTAGATGAATAGTTACAGCACATAATACAGAAGATTCCCTCAAAACACACTTATAGAGTACTTGATTTCAAGAGGGCAGCAGGATTTGAACTGACCTCTTGATCTGCAGTCAAATGCCCTACCAATGAGCAATACCCCCTCAGTTGGGAACTATCTAAGGGAGAGAAGAAAAATCTAATAAGAGACTTTTTAGGTTAAGATGTATGTCGCCTAATAATGAACACTCCCTCTCTCAAAACACACTTATAAAGTATTTGATTTGAAGGGGGCAGCAGGATTTGAACATGGGACCTCTTGATATGCAGTTAGATGCTTTACCGCTGAGTTGTACCCCATTTGTTAGGAAACAATCTAATTGGGTGAAAAAATTTACAACAAGAGACAATTTTAATAACGAGGTACGTCTCCTAATCATGAGCACTCCCTCTCTCAGAACACACTTAAGAAGTACCTGATCTTAAGGGGGCACCAGGATTTGAACCTGGGACCTCTTGATATGCAGTTAGATGCTTTACCGCTGAGCTATACCCCATTTGTTAGGAAACAATCTAATTGGGTGAAAAAATGTACAACAACAGAGAATTTTAGATGACAAGGTACATCTCATAATAATGAACACTCCCTCTCTCAGAACACACTTAAAGAGTACCTGATGTTAAAGGGGGCAGCAGGATTTGAACCTAGGACCTCTTGATATGCAGTTAGATGACTTTACCGCTGAGTAGTACCCCCATTTGTTAGGAAACAATCTAAATGGGTGAAAAAAAATGTAAACAACAGAGAATTTTAATAACAAGGTACATCTCCTAATAATGAACACTCCCTCTCTCAGAACACACTTAAAAAGTACCTAATGTTAAGGGGGCACCAGGATTTGAACCTGGGACCTCTTGATATGCAGTTAGATGCTTTACCGCTGAGTTGTACCCCATTTGTTAGGAAACAATCTAATTGGGTGAAAAAATGTACAACAACAGAGAATTTTAATAACAAGGTACATCTCCTAATAATGAACACTCCCTCTCTCAGAACACACTTAAAAAGTACCTAATGTTAAGGGGGCACCAGGATTTGAACCTGGGATCTCTTGAACTGCAGTCAACTGCTCTACCACTGAGCTATACCCGCTCTGTCAGTTATGTTCAAATAATGAGAAATACCCTCTCATAAGGGACATTTTAGATGAATAGTTACAGCACATAATACAGAAGATTCCATCAAAACACACTCATAGAGTACTTGATTTCAAGAGGGCAGCAGGATTTGAACTGACCTCTTGATCTGCAGTCAAATGCCCTACCAATGAGCAATACCCCCTCAGTTGGGAACTATCTAAGGGAGAGAACAAAAATCGAAGAAGAGACTTTTTAGGTTAAGATGTATGTCACCTAATAATGAACACTCCCTCTCTCAAAACACACTTATAAAGTATTTGATTTGAAGGGGGCAGCAGGATTTGAACATGGGACCTCTTGATATGCAGTTAGATGCTTTACCGCTGAGTTGTACCCCATTTGTTAGGAAACAATCTAATTGGGTGAAAAAATGTACAACAAGAGACAATTTTAATAACGAGGTACATCTCCTAATAATGAACACTCCCTCTCTCAGAACACACTTAAAAAGTACCTAATGTTAAGGGGGCACCAGGATTTGAACCTGGGACCTCTTGATCTGCAGTCAAATGCTCTACCACTGAGCTATACCCCCTCTGTCAGTTATATTCTAATAATGAGAAATACCCTCTCATAAGGGACATTTTAGATGAATAGTTACAGCACATAATACAGAAGATTCCCTCAAAACACACTTATAGAGTACTTGATTTCAAGAGGGCAGCAGGATTTGAACTGACCTCTTGATCTGCAGTCAAATGCCCTACCAATGAGCAATACCCCCTCAGTTGGGAACTATCTAAGGGAGAGAACAAAAATCGAATAAGGGACTTTTTAGGTTAAGATGTATGTCGCCTAATAATGAACACTCCCTCTCTCAAAACACACTTATAAAGTATTTGATTTGAAGGGGGCAGCAGGATTTGAACATGGGACCTCTTGATATGCAGTTAGATGCTTTACCGCTGAGTTGTACCCCATTTGTTAGGAAACAATCTAATTGGGTGAAAAAATGTACAACAAGAGACAATTTTAATAACGAGGTACGTCTCCTAATCATGAGCACTCCCTCTCTCAGAACACACTTAAGAAGTACCTGATCTTAAAGGGGGCACCAGGATTTGAACCTGGGACCTCTTGATCTGCAGTTAGATGCTTTACCGCTGAGCTGTACCCCCATCTGTTAGGAAACAATCTAATTGGGTGAAAAAAATGTACAACAACAGAGAATTTTAATAAAAAGGTACATCACATAATAATGAACACTCCCTCTCTCAGAACACACTTAAAAAGTACCTGATGTTAAGGGGGCAGCAGGATTTGAACCTGGGACCTCTTGATATGCAGTTAGATGCTTTACCGCTGAGCTATACCCCCATCTGTTGGAAACAATCTAAATGGGTGAAAAAAATGTACAACAACAGGGAATTTTAGATGAATAGGTACATCTCATAATAATGAAAACTCCCTCCTCAGAACACACTTATAGAGTACTTGATTTCAAGGGGGCACCAGGATTTGAACCTGGGACCTCTTGATCTGCAGTTAGATGACCTACGTGAGCATACCCCCATTTGTTGGAAACAATCTAATTGGGAGAAAAAAATGTACAACAAGAGAGAATTTTAATAACGAGGTATATCTCCTAATAATGAACACTCCCTCTCTCAAAACACACTTAAAAAGTACTTGATGTTAAGGGGGCAGCAGGATTTGAACATGGGACCTCTTGATATGCAGTTAGATGCTTTACCGCTGAGTTGTACCCCATTTGTTAGGAAACAATCTAATTGGGTGAAAAAATGTACAACAAGAGACAATTTTAATAACGAGGTACATCTCCTAATAATGAACACTCCCTCTCTCAGAACACACTTAAAAAGTACCTGATGTTAAGGGGGCACCAGGATTTGAACCTGGGATCTCTTGATCTGCAGTCAAATGCTCTACCACTGAGCTATACCCCCTCTGTCAGTTATGTTCAAATAAGTGAGAAATACCGTCTCATAAGGGACATTTTAGATGAATAGTTACAGCACATAATACAGAAGATTCCCTCAAAACACACTTATAGAGTACTTGATTTCAAGTGGGCAGCAGGATTTGAACTAAGACCTCTTGATCTGCAGTCAAATGACCTACCAATGAGCAATACCCCCTCAGTTGGGAACTATCTAAGGGAGAGAAGAAAAATCGAATAAGGGACTTTTTAGGTTAAGATGTATGTCGCTTAATAATGAACACTCCCTCTCTCAAAACACACTCATAAAGTATTTGATTTGAAGGGGGGCAGCAGGATTTGAACATGGGACCTCTTGATATGCAGTTAGATGCTTTACTGCTGAGTTGTATCCCATTTGTTAGGAAAAAATCTAATTGGGTGAAAAAATGTACAACAAGAGACAATTTTAATAACGAGGTACGTCTCCTAATCATGAGCACTCCCTCTCTCAGAACACACTTAAGAAGTACCTGATCTTAAGGGGGGCACCAGGATTTGAACCTGGGACCTCTTGATATGCAGTTAGATGCTTTACCGCTGAGTTGTACCCCATTTGTTAGGAAACAATCTAATTGGGTGAAAAAAATTTACAACAACAGACAATTTTAATAACGAGGTACATCTCCTAATAATGAACACTCCCTCTCTCAGAACACACTTAAAAAGTACCTAATGTTAAAGGGGGCACCAGGATTTGAACCTGGGACCTCTTGATCTGCAGTCAAATGCTCTACCACTGAGCTATACCCCCTCTGTCAGTTATATTCTAATAATGAGAAATACCGTCTCATAAGGGACATTTTAGATGAATAGTTACAGCACATAATACAGAAGACTCCCTCAAAACACACTTATAGAGTACTTGATTTCAAGAGGGCAGCAGGATTTGAACTAAGACCTCTTGATCTGCAGACAAATGCCCTTCCAATGAGCAATACCCCCTCAGTTGGGAACTATCTAAGGGAGAGAACGAAAAATCGAATAAGGGACTTTTTAGGTTAAGATGTATGTCGCCTAATAATGAACACTCCCTCTCTCAAAACACACTTATAAAGTATTTGATTTGAAGGGGGCAGCAGGATTTGAAAATGGGACCTCTTGATATGCAGTTAGATGCTTTACCGCTGAGTTGTACCCCATTTGTTAGGAAACAATCTAATTGGGTGAAAAAAATGTACAACAAGAGACAATTTTAATAACGAGGTACGTCTCCTAATAATGAGCACTCCCTCTCTCAGAACACACTTAAGAAGTACCTGATCTTAAGGGGGCACCAGGATTTGAACCTGGGACCTCTTGATCTGCAGTTAGATGCTCTGCTACCCCCATTTGTTAGGAAACAATCTAATTGGGTGAAAAAATGTACAACAACAGGGACATTTTAGATAACAAGGTACATCACCTAATAATGAACACTCCTCTCTCAGAACACACTTAAAAAGTACCTGATTTAAGGGGGCACCAGGATTTGAACCTGGGACCTCTTGATATGCAGTCAGATGCTTTACCACTGAGTTGTACCCCAGTTGGGAAACAATCTAATTGGGTGAAAAAATGTACAACAACAGAGAATTTTAATAACAAGGTACATCTCCTAATAATGAACACTCCCTCTCTCAGAACACACTTAAAAAGTACTTGATGTTAAAGGGGCAGCAGGATTTGAACCTGGGACCTCTTGATATGCAGTCAGATGCTCTACCACTGAGTTGTACCCCATCTGTTAGAAACAATCTAATTGGGAGAAAAAATGTACAGCAATAAGAGACATTTTAGATAACAGTTACACGCCTAATAATGAACACTCCCTCCTCAGAACACACTTAAGAAGTACTTGATTTTAAGGGGGCAGCAGGATTTGAACCTGGGACCTCTTGATATGCAGTTAGATGCTTTACCTGAGCAATACCCCATTTGTTGGAAACAATCTAATTGGAGTGAAAAAATGTCAACAAGAGAATTTTAATAAAGAGGTACATCTCCTAATAATGAACACTCCTCTCTCAGAACACACTTATAAAGTATTTGATTTGAAGGGGGCAGCAGAATTTGAACCTGGGACCTCTTGATATGCAGTTAGATGCTTTACCGCTGAGTTGTACCCCATTTGTTAGGAAACAATCTAATTGGGTGAAAAAATGTACAACAACAGAGAATTTTAATAACAAGGTACATCTCCTAATAATGAACACTCCCTCTCTCAGAACACACTTAAACAGTACCTAATGTTAAGGGGGCACCAGGATTTGAACCTGGGACCTCTTGATCTGCAGTCAACTGCTCTACCACTGAGCTATACCCGCTCTGTCAGTTATGTTCAAATAATGAGAAATACCCTCTCATAAGGGACATTTTAGATGAATAGTTACAGCACATAATACAGAAGATTCCATCAAAACACACTCATAGAGTACTTGATTTCAAGAGGGCAGCAGGATTTGAACTGACCTCTTGATCTGCAGTCAAATGCCCTACCAATGAGCAATACCCCCTCAGTTGGGAACTATCTAAGGGAGAGAACAAAAATCGAATAAGGGACTTTTTTAGGTTAAGATGTATGTCGCCTAATAATGAACACTCCCTCTCTCAAAACACACTTATAAAGTATTTGATTTCAAGGGGGCAGCAGGATTTGAACATGGGACCTCTTGATATGCAGTTAGATGCTTTATCGCTGAGTTGTACCCCATTTGTTAGGAAACAATCTAATTGGGTGAAAAAATGTACAACAAGAGACAATTTTAATAACGAGGTACGTCTCCTAATCATGAGCACTCCCTCTCTCAGAACACACTTAAGAAGTACTTGATTTAAGGGGCAGCAGGATTTGAACATGGGACCTCTTGATATGCAGTTAGATGCTTTATCGCTGAGTTGTACCCCATTTGTTAGGAAACAATCTAATTGGGTGAAAACATTTGTAACAAGAAACAATTTTAATAATGAGGTACATCTCCTAATAATGAACACTCCCTCTCTCAGAACAGACTTAAAAAGTAGCTGATTTTAAGGGGGCACCAGGATTTGAACCTGGGACCTCTTGATCTGCAGTCAAATGCTCTACCACTGAGCTATACCCCCTCTGTCAGTTATATTCAAATAATGAGAAATACCGTCTCATAAGGGACATTTTAGATGAATAGTTACAGCACATAATACAGAAGATTCCCTCAAAACACACTTATAGAGTACTTGATTTCAAGAGGGCAGCAGGATTTGAACTGACCTCTTGATCTGCAGTCAAATGCCCTACCAATGAGCAATACCCCCTCAGTTGGGAACTATCTAAGGGAGAGAAAAAAAATCGAATAAGGGACTTTTTAGGTTAAGACGTATGTCGCCTAATAATGAACACTCCCTCTCTCAAAACACACTTATAAAGTATTTGATTTGAAGGGGGCAGCAGGATTTGAACATGGGACCTCTTGATATGCAGTTAGATGCTTTACCGCTGAGTTGTACCCCATTTGTTAGGAAACAATCTAATTGGGTGAAAAAATTTACAACAAGAGACAATTTTAATAACGAGGTACGTCTCCTAATCATGAGCACTCCCTCTCTCAGAACACACTTAAGAAGTACCTGATCTTAAGGGGGCACCAGGATTTGAACCTGGGACCTCTTGATATGCAGTTAGATGCTTGTACCCCATTTGTTAGGAAACAATCTAATTGGGTGAAAAAATGTACAACAACAGAGAATTTTAATAACAAGGTACGTCTCCTAATAATGAGCACTCCCTCTCTCAGAACACACTTAAGAAGTACCTGATGTTAAAGGGGGCACCAGGATTTGAACATGGGACCTCTTGATATGCAGTTAGATGCTTTACCGCTGAGTTGTACCCCATTTGTTAGGAAACAATCTAATTGGGTGAAAAAAATTTACAACAAGAGAGAATTTTAATAACGAGGTACATCTCCTAATAATGAACACTCCCTCTCTCAGAACACACTTAAAAAGTACCTAATGTTAAGGGGGCACCAGGATTTGAACCTGGGACCTCTTGATCTGCAGTCAAATGCTCTACCACTGAGCTATACCCCCTCTGTCAGTTATATTCAAATAATGAGAAATACCGTCTCATAAGGGACATTTTAGATGAATAGTTACAGCACATAATACAGAAAACTCCCTCAAAACACACTTATAGAGTACTTGATTTCAAGTGGGCAGCAGGATTTGAACTAAGACCTCTTGATCTGCAGACAAATGCCCTACCAATGAGCAATACCCCCTCAGTTGGGAACAATCTAAGGGAGAGAAGAAAAATCGAATAAGGGACTTTTTAGGTTAAGATGTATGTCGCCTAATAATGAACACTCCCTCTCTCAAAACACACTTATAAAGTATTTGATTTGAAGGGGGCAGCAGGATTTGAACATGGGACCTCTTGATATGCAGTTAGATGCTTTACCGCTGAGTTGTACCCCATTTGTTAGGAAACAATCTAATTGGGTGAAAAAATGTACAACAAGAGACAATTTTAATAACGAGGTACGTCTCCTAATAATGAACACTCCCTCTCTCAGAACACACTTAAGAAGTACCTGATCTTAAGGGGGCAGCAGGATTTGAACCTGGGACCTCTTGATATGCAGTTAGATGCTTTACCGCTGAGTTGTACCCCATTTGTTAGGAAACAATCTAATTGGGTGAAAAAATGTACAACAACAGACAATTTTAATAACGAGGTACATCTCCTAATAATGAACACTCCCTCTCTCAGAACACACTTAAAAAGTACCTAATGTTAAGGGGGCACCAGGATTTGAACCTGGGACCTCTTGATCTGCAGTCAAATGCTCTACCACTGAGCTATACACCCTCTGTCAGTTATATTCTAAGAAGGAGAAATACCGTCTCATAAGGGACATTTTAGATGAATAGTTACAGCACATAATACAGAAGATTCCCTCAAAACACACTTATAGAGTACTTGATTTCAAGAGGGCAGCAGGATTTGAACTGACCTCTTGATCTGCAGTCAAATGCCCTACCAATGAGCAATACCCCCTCAGTTGGGAACTATCTAAGGGAGAGAAAAAAAATCGAATAAGGGACTTTTTAGGTTAAGACGTATGTCGCCTAATAATGAACACTCCCTCTCTCAAAACACACTTATAAAGTATTTGATTTGAAGGGGGCAGCAGGATTTGAACATGGGACCTCTTGATATGCAGTTAGATGCTTTACCGCTGAGTTGTACCCCATTTGTTAGGAAACAATCTAATTGGGTGAAAAAATGTACAACAAGAGACAATTTTAATAACGAGGTACATCTCCTAATAATGAACACTCCCTCTCTCAGAACACACTTAAGAAGTACCTGATCTTAAGGGGGCACCAGGATTTGAACCTGGGACCTCTTGATATGCAGTTAGATGCTTTACCGCTGAGTTGTACCCCATTTGTTAGGAAACAATCTAATTGGGTGAAAAAATGTACAACAACAGAGAATTTTAATAACAAGGTACATCTCCTAATAATGAACACTCCCTCTCTCAGAACACACTTAAAAAGTACCTAATGTTAAGGGGGCACCAGGATTTGAACCTGGGACCTCTTGATCTGCAGTCAAATGCTCTACCACTGAGCTATACCCCCTCTGTCAGTTATATTCTAAGAAGGAGAAATACCGTCTCATAAGGGACATTTTAGATGAATAGTTACAGCACATAATACAGAAGATTCCCTCAAAACACACTTATAGAGTACTTGATTTCAAGAGGGCAGCAGGATTTGAACTGACCTCTTGATCTGCAGTCAAATGCCCTACCAATGAGCAATACCCCCTCAGTTGGGAACTATCTAAGGGAGAGAACAAAAATCGAATAAGGGACTTTTTAGGTTAAGATGTATGTCGCCTAATAATGAACACTCCCTCTCTCAAAACACACTTATAAAGTATTTGATTTGAAGGGGGCAGCAGGATTTGAACATGGGACCTCTTGATATGCAGTTAGATGCTTTACCGCTGAGTTGTACCCCATTTGTTAGGAAACAATCTAATTGGGTGAAAAATGTACAACAAGAGACAATTTTAATAACGAGGTACGTCTCTAATCATACACTCCTCTCTCAGAACACACTTAAGAAGTACCTGATCTTAAGGGGGCACCAGGATTTGAACCTGGGACCTCTTATGCAGTAGATGCTTTACCGCTGAGTTGTACCCCATTTGTTAGAAACAATCTAATTGGGTGAAAAAATGTACAACAACAGAGAATTTTAATAACAAGGTACATCTCCTAATAATGAACACTCCCTCTCTCAGAACACACTTAAAAAGTACCTAATGTTAAGGGGGCACCAGGATTTGAACCTGGGACCTCTTGATCTGCAGTCAAATGCTCTACCACTGAGCTATACCCCCTCTGTTAGTTATATTCTAATAAGTGAGAAATACCGTCTCATAAGGGACATTTTAGATGAATAGTTACAGCACATAATACAGAAGATTCCCTCAAAACACACTTATAGAGTACTTGATTTCAAGTGGGCAGCAGGATTTGAACTAAGACCTCTTGATCTGCAGCAAATGCCCTTCCAATGAGCAATACCCCCTCAGTTGGGAACTATCTAAGGGAGAGAACAAAAAATCGAATAAGAGACTTTTTAGGTTAAGATGTATGTCGCCTAATAATGAACACTCCCTCTCTCAAAACACACTTATAAAGTATTTGATTTGAAGGGGGCAGCAGGATTTGAACATGGGACCTCTTGATATGCAGTTAGATGCTTTACCGCTGAGTTGTACCCCATTTGTTAGGAAACAATCTAATTGGGTGAAAAAATGTAAACAAGAGACAATTTTAAATTAATATGAGCACTCCTCTCTCAAAATAAAGAATAAGGGGCACCAGGATTAACTGGGACCTTTGATATGAACCCATGTTGAAAAATCTAATTGGGTGAAAAATACAACAACAGACAATTTTAATAACAAGGTACATCTCCTAATAATGAACACTCCCTCTCTCAGAACACACTTAAAAAGTAGCTGATGTTAAGGGGCACCAGGATTTGAACCTGGGACCTCTTGATCTGCAGTCAAATGCTCTACCACTGAGCTATACCCCCTCTGTCAGTTATATTCTAATAATGAGAAATACCGTCTCATAAGGGACATTTTAGATGAATAGTTACAGCACATAATACAGAAGATTCCTCAAAACACACTTATAGAGTACTTGATTTCAAGTGGGCAGCAGGATTTGAACTAAGACCTCTTGATCTGCAGTCAAATGCCCTTCCAATGAGCAATACCCCCTCAGTTGGGAACTATCTAAGGGAGAGAAGAAAAATCTAATAAGAGACTTTTTAGGTTAAGATGTATGTCGCCTAATAATGAACACTCCCTCTTTCAAAACACACTTATAAAGTATTTGATTTGAAGGGGGAAGCAGGATTTGAACATGGGACCTCTTGATATGCAGTTAGATGCTTTACCGCTGAGTTGTACCCCATTAGTTAGGAAACAATCTAATTGGGTGAAAAAAAATGTACAACAAGAGACATTTTAGATAACGAGGTACGTCTCCTAATAATGACACTCCCTCTCTCAGAACACACTTAAAAAGTACTTGATCTTAAGGGGGCACCAGGATTTGAACATGGGACCTCTTGATATGCAGTTAGATGCTTTACCGCTGAGTTGTACCCCATTAGTTAGGAAACAATCTAATTGGGTGAAAAAATTTACAACAAGAGACAATTTTAATAACGAGGTACATCTCCTAATAATGAACACTCCCTCTCTCAGAACACACTTAAAAAGTATTTGATTTGAAGGGGGCAGCAGGATTTGAACATGGGACATCTTGATATGCAGTTAGATGCTTTACCGCTGAGTTGTACCCCATTAGTTAGGAAACAATCTAATTGGGTGAAAAAATTTACAACAAGAGACAATTTTAATAACGAGGTACATCTCCTAATAATGAACACTCCCTCTCTCAGAACACACTTAAAAACTACCTAATGTTAAGGGGGCACCAGAATTTGAACATGGGACCTCTTGATCTGCAGTCAAATGCTCTACCACTGAGCTATACCCCCTCTGTCTGTTATATTCTAATAATGAGAAATACCCTCTCATAAGGGACATTTTAGATGAATAGTTACAGCACATAATACAGAAGATTCCCTCAAAACACACTTATAGAGTACTTGATTTCAAGAGGGCAGCAGGATTTGAACTAGACCTCTTGATCTGCAGATCAAATGCCCTACCAATGAGCAATACCCCCTCAGTTGGGAACTATCTAAGGGAGAGAACGAAAAATCGAATAAGGGACTTTTTAGGTTAAGATGTATGTCGCCTAATAATGAACACTCCCTCTCTCAAAACACACTTATAAAGTATTTGATTTGAAGGGGGCAGCAGGATTTGAACATGGGACCTCTTGATATGCAGTTAGATGCTTTACCGCTGAGTTGTACCCCATTTGTTAGGAAACAATCTAATTGGGTGAAAAAATGTACAACAAGAGACAATTTTAGGATAACGATGTATGTCTCCTAATAATGAACACTCCCTCTCTCAGAACACACTTAGAAGTACTTGATCTTAAGGGGGCAGCAGGATTTGAACATGGGACCTCTTGATATGCAGTTAGATGCTTTACCGCTGAGTTGTACCCCATTTGTTAGGAAACAATCTAATTGGGTGAAAAAATGTACAACAAGAGACAATTTTAATAACGAGGTACATCTCCTAATAATGAACACTCCCTCTCTCAGAACACACTTAAAAAGTACCTGATGTTAAGGGGGCACCAGGATTTGAACCTGGGACCTCTTGATCTGCAGTCAAATGCTCTACCACTGAGCTATACCCCCTCTGTTAGTTATATTCTAATAAGGAGAAATACCCTCTCATAAGGGACATTTTAGATGAATAGTTACAGCACATAATACAGAAGATTCCCTCAAAACACACTTATAGAGTACTTGATTTCAAGTGGGCAGCAGGATTTGAACTGACCTCTTGATCTGCAGTCAAATGCCCTACCAATGAGCAATACCCCCTCAGTTGGGAACTATCTAAGGGAGAGAAAAAAAATCGAATAAGAGACTTTTTAGGTTAAGATGTATGTCGCCTAATAATGAACACTCCCTCTCTCAAAACACACTTATAAAGTATTTGATTTGAAGGGGGCAGCAGGATTTGAACATGGGACCTCTTGATATGCAGTTAGATGCTTTACCGCTGAGTTGTACCCCATTTGTTAGGAAACAATCTAATTGGGTGAAAAAATGTACAACAAGAGACAATTTTAATAACGAGGTACGTCTCCTAATCATGACCACTCCCTCTCTCAGAACACACTTAAGAAGTACCTGATCTTAAGGGGGCACCAGGATTTGAACCTGGGACCTCTTGATATGCAGTTAGATGCTTTACCGCTGAGTTGTACCCCATTTGTTAGGAAACAATCTAATTGGGTGAAAAAATGTACAACAACAGACAATTTTAATAACGAGGTACATCTCCTAATAATGAACACTCCCTCTCTCAGAACACACTTAAAAAGTACCTGATGTTAAGGGGGCACCAGGATTTGAACCTGGGACCTCTTGATCTGCAGTCAAATGCTCTACCACTGAGCTATACCCCCTCTGTCAGTTATATTCTAATAATGAGAAATACCCTCTCATAAGGGACATTTTAGATGAATAGTTACAGCACATAATACAGAAGATTCCCTCAAAACACACTTATAGAGTACTTGATTTCAAGATGGGCAGCAGGATTTGAACTAAGACCTCTTGATCTGCAGTCAAATGCCCTACCAATGAGCAATACCCCCTCAGTTGGGAACTATCTAAGGGAGAGAACAAAAATCGAATAAGGGACTTTTTAGGTTAAGATGTATGTCGCCTAATAATGAACACTCCCTCTCTCAAAACACACTTATAAAGTATTTGATTTGAAGGGGGCAGCAGGATTTGAACATGGGACCTCTTGATATGCAGTTAGATGCTTTACCGCTGAGTTGTACCCCATTTGTTAGGAAACAATCTAATTGGGTGAAAAAATGTACAACAACAGACAATTTTAATAACAAGGTACATCTCCTAATAATGAACACTCCCTCTCTCAGAACACACTTAAAAAGTACCTAATGTTAAGGGGGCACCAGGATTTGAACCTGGGACCTCTTGATCTGCAGTCAAATGCTCTACCACTGAGCTATACCCCCTCTGTTTGTTATATTCTAATAAGGAGAAATACCGTCTCATAAGGGACATTTTAGATGAATAGTTACAGCACATAAAACACAAAAACTCCCTCAAAACACACTTATAAAGTACGTGATTTCAAGTGGGCAGCAGGATGTGAACTAAGACCTCTTGATCTGCAGACAAAAGACCTTCCACTGAGCAATACCCCCTCAGTTGGGAACTATCTAAGGGAGAGAAAAAAAATCGAATAAGGGACTTTTTAGGTTAAGATGTATGTCGCCTAATAATGAACACTCCCTCTCTCAAAACACACTTATAAAGTATTTGATTTGAAGGGGGCAGCAGGATTTGAACATGGGACCTCTTGATATGCAGTTAGATGCTTTACCGCTGAGTTGTACCCCATTTGTTAGGAAACAATCTAATTGGGTGAAAAAATTTACAACAAGAGACAATTTTAATAACGAGGTACGTCTCCTAATCATGAGCACTCCCTCTCTCAGAACACACTTAAGAAGTACCTGATCTTAAGGGGGCACCAGGATTTGAACCTGGGACCTCTTGATCTGCAGTCAAATGCTCTACCACTGAGCTATACCCCCTCTGTCAGTTATATTCAAATAATGAGAAATACCCTCTCATAAGGGACATTTTAGATGAATAGTTACAGCACATAATACAGAAGATTCCCTCAAAACACACTTATAGAGTACTTGATTTCAAGAGGGCAGCAGGATTTGAACTGACCTCTTGATCTGCAGTCAAATGCCCTACCAATGAGCAATACCCCCTCAGTTGGGAACTATCTAAGGGAGAGAACAAAAATCGAATAAGGGACTTTTTAGGTTAAGATGTATGTCGCCTAATAATGAACACTCCCTCTCTCAAAACACACTTATAAAGTATTTGATTTGAAGGGGGCAGCAGGATTTGAACATGGGACCTCTTGATATGCAGTTAGATGCTTTACCGCTGAGTTGTACCCCATTTGTTAGGAAACAATCTAATTGGGTGAAAAAATGTACAACAAGAGACAATTTTAATAACGAGGTACGTCTCCTAATAATGAACACTCCCTCTCTCAGAACACACTTAAGAAGTACCTGATCTTAAGGGGGCACCAGGATTTGAACCTGGGACCTCTTGATATGCAGTTAGATGCTTTACCGCTGAGTTGTACCCCATTTGTTGGAAACAATCTAATTGGGTGAAAAAATGTACAACAAGAGAGAATTTTAATAACGAGGTACATCTCCTAATAATGAACACTCCCTCTCTCAGAACACACTTAAAAAGTACCTAATGTTAAGGGGGCACCAGGATTTGAACCTGGGACCTCTTGATCTGCAGTCAAATGCTCTACCACTGAGCTATACCCCCCTCTGTCTGTTATATTCTAATAATGAGAAATACCGTCTCATAAGGGACATTTTAGATGAATAGTTACAGCACATAATACAGAAGACTCCCTCAAAACACACTTATAGAGTACTTGATTTCAAGAGGGCAGCAGGATTTGAACTAAGACCTCTTGATCTGCAGTCAAATGCCCTACCAATGAGCAATACCCCCTCAGTTGGGAACTATCTAAGGGAGAGAAGAAAAATCGAATAAGGGACTTTTTAGGTTAAGATGTATGTCGCCTAATAATGAACACTCCCTCTCTCAAAACACACTTATAAAGTATTTGATTTGAAGGGGGCAGCAGGATTTGAACATGGGACCTCTTGATATGCAGTTAGATGCTTTACCGCTGAGTTGTACCCCATTTGTTAGGAAACAATCTAATTGGGTGAAAAAATGTACAACAAGAGACAATTTTAATAACGAGGTACGTCTCTAATATGAGCACTCCTTCTCAGAACACACTTAAGAAGTACCTGATCTTAAGGGGGCACCAGGATTTGAATCTGGGACCTCTTGTATGAGTTAGATGCTTTACGTGAGTTGTACCCCATTTTAGGAAACAATCTAATTGGGTGAAAAAATTACAACAACAGAGAATTTTAATAACAAGGTACATCTCCTAATAATGAACACTCCCTCTCTCAGAACACACTTAAAGAGTACCTAATGTTAAGGGGGCACCAGGATTAGAACATGGGACCTCTTGATCTGCAGTCAAATGCTCTACCACTGTGCTATACCCCCTCTTTTAGTTATATTCTAATAAGGAGAAATACCGTCTCATAAGGGACATTTTAGATGAATAGTTACAGCACATAATACAGAAAATTCCATCAAAACACACTTATAGAGTACTTGATTTCAAGAGGGCAGCAGGATTTGAACTAAGACCTCTTGATCTGCAGACAAATTACCTTCCACTGAGCAATACCCCCTCAGTTGGGAACTATCTAAGGGAGAGAAGAAAAATCTAATAAGACTTTTTAGGTTAAGATGTATGTCGCTTAATAATGAACACTCCCTCTCCCAAAACACACTTATAAAGTATTTGATTTGAAGGGGGCAGCAGGATTTGAACATGGGACCTCTTGATATGCAGTTAGATGCTTTACCGCTGAGTTGTACCCCATTTGTTAGGAAACAATCTAATTGGGTGAAAAAATGTACAACAACAGACAATTTTAATAACGAGGTACATCTCCTAATAATGAACACTCCCTCTCTCAGAACACACTTAAAAAGTACCTAATTTTAAGGGGGCACCAGGATTTGAACCTGGGACCTCTTGATCTGCAGTCAAATGCTCTACCACTGAGCTATACCCCCTCTGTCAGTTATATTCAAATAATGAGAAATACCCTCTCATAAGGGACATTTTAGATGAATAGTTACAGCACATAATACAGAAGATTCCCTCAAAACACACTTATAGAGTACTTGATTTCAAGAGGGCAGCAGGATTTGAACTGACCTCTTGATCTGCAGTCAAATGCCCTACCAATGAGCAATACCCCCTCAGTTGGGAACTATCTAAGGGAGAGAACAAAAATCGAATAAGGGACTTTTTAGGTTAAGATGTATGTCGCCTAATAATGAACACTCCCTCTCCCAAAACACACTTATAAAGTATTTGATTTGAAGGGGGCAGCAGGATTTGAACATGGGACCTCTTGATATGCAGTTAGATGCTTTACCGCTGAGTTGTACCCCATTTGTTAGGAAACAATCTAATTGGGTGAAAAAATGTACAACAACAGACAATTTTAATAACGAGGTACATCTCCTAATAATGAACACTCCCTCTCTCAGAACACACTTAAAAAGTACCTAATGTTAAGGGGGCACCAGGATTTGAACCTGGGACCTCTTGATCTGCAGTCAAATGCTCTACCACTGAGCTATACCCCCTCTGTCTGTTATATTCTAATAATGAGAAATACCGTCTCATAAGGGACATTTTAGATGAATAGTTACAGCACATAATACAGAAAACTCCCTCAAAACACACTTATAGAGTACTTGATTTCAAGTGGGCAGCAGGAATTGAACTAAGACCTCTTGATCTGCAGTCAAATGCCCTACCAATGAGCAATACCCCCTCAGTTGGGAACTATCTAAGGGAGAGAACAAAAATCTAATAAGAGACTTTTTAGGTTAAGATGTATGTCGCTTAATAATGAACACTCCCTCTCTCAAAACACACTTATAAAGTATTTGATTTGAAGGGGGCAGCAGGATTTGAACATGGGACCTCTTGATATGCAGTTAGATGCTTTACCGCTGAGTTGTACCCCATTTGTTAGGAAACAATCTAATGGGTGAAAATTAACAAGAGAAATTTACGAACCTTTAAAAAAGATAGCCTCTGAATGCAGAACACGCTGAGTTGTACCCCATTTTGAACAATCTAATTGGGGAAAAATACAAAACAGAAATTTTAATAACAAGGTACATCTCCTAATAATGAACACTCCCTCTCTCAGAACACACTTAAAAAGTACCTAATGTTAAGGGGGCACCAGGATTTGAACCTGGGACCTCTTGATCTGCAGTCAAATGCTCTACCACTGAGCTATACCCCCTCTGTCTAGTTATATTCTAATAATGAGAAATACCGTCTCATAAGGGACATTTTAGATGAATAGTTACAGCACATAATACAGAAAACTCCCTCAAAACACACTTATAGAGTACTTGATTTCAAGTGGGCAGCAGGATTTGAACTAAGACCTCTTGATCTGCAGATCAAATGACCTACCAATGAGCAATACCCCCTCAGTTGGGAACTATCTAAGGGAGAGAAAAAAAATCTAATAAGAGACTTTTTAGGTTAAGATGTATGTCGCCTAATAATGAACACTCCCTCTCTCAAAACACACTTATAAAGTATTTGATTTGAAGGGGGCAGCAGGATTTGAACATGGGACCTCTTGATATGCAGTTAGATGCTTTACCGCTGAGTTGTACCCCATTTGTTAGGAAACAATCTAATTGGGTGAAAAAATGTACAACAAGAGACAATTTTAATAACGAGGTACGTCTCCTAATCATGAGCACTCCCTCTCTCAGAACACACTTAAAAGTACCTGATCTTAAGGGGGCACCAGGATTTGAACCTGGGACCTCTTGATCTGCAGTCAAATGCTCTACCACTGAGCTATACCCCCTCTGTCAGTTATATTCAAATAATGAGAAATACCGTCTCATAAGGGACATTTTAGATGAATAGTTACAGCACATAATACAGAAGATTCCCTCAAAACACACTTATAGAGTACTTGATTTCAAGTGGGCAGCAGGATTTGAACTAAGACCTCTTGATCTGCAGTCAAATGCCCTTCCAATGAGCAATACCCCCTCAGTTGGGAACTATCTAAGGGAGAGAACAAAATCGAATAAGGGACTTTTTAGGTTAAGATGTATGTCGCCTAATAATGAACACTCCCTCTCTCAAAACACACTTATAAAGTATTTGATTTGAAGGGGGCAGCAGGATTTGAACATGGGACCTCTTGATATGCAGTTAGATGCTTTACCGCTGAGTTGTACCCCATTTGTTAGGAAACAATCTAATTGGGTGAAAAAATGTACAACAAGAGACATTTTTAATAACGAGGTACGTCTCCTAATCATGACCACTCCCTCTCTCAGAACACACTTAAGAAGTACCTGATCTTAAGGGGGCACCAGGATTTGAACCTGGGACCTCTTGATATGCAGTTAGATGCTTTACCGCTGAGTTGTACCCCATTTGTTAGGAAACAATCTAATTGGGTGAAAAAATGTACAACAAGAGACATTTTTAATAACGAGGTACATCTCCTAATAATGACCACTCCCTCTCTCAGAACACACTTAAGAAGTACCTGATCTTAAGGGGGCACCAGGATTTGAACATGGGACCTCTTGATATGCAGTTAGATGCTTTACCGCTGAGTTGTACACCATTTGTTAGGAAACAATCTAATTGGGTGAAAAAATGTACAACAAGAGACAATTTTAATAACGAGGTACATCTCCTAATAATGAACACTCCCTCTCTCAGAACACACTTAAAAAGTACCTGATGTTAAGGGGGCACCAGGATTTGAACATGGAACCTCTTGATCTGCAGTCAAATGCTCTACCACTGAGCTATAACCCCTATGTCTGTCATATTCTAATAATGAGAAATACCCTCTCATAAGGGACATTTTAGATGAATAGTTACAGCACATAATACAGAAAACTCCTTCAAAACACACTTATAGAGTACTTGATTTCAAGAGGGCAGCAGGATTTGAACTAAGACCTCTTGATCTGCAGACAAATGACCTACCAATGAGCAATACCCCCTCAGTTGGGAACTATCTAAGGGAGAGAACAAAAAATCGAATAAGGGACTTTTTAGGTTAAGATGTATGTCGCCTAATAATGAACACTCCCTCTCTCAAAACACACTTATAAAGTATTTGATTTGAAGGGGGCAGCAGGATTTGAACATGGGACCTCTTGATATGCAGTTAGATGCTTTACCGCTGAGTTGTACCCCATTTGTTAGGAAACAATCTAATTGGTGAAAAAATGTACAACAAGAGACAATTTTAATAACGAGGTACGTCTCCTAATAATGAACACTCCCTCTCTCAGAACACACTTAAGAAGTACCTGATCTTAAGGGGGCACCAGGATTTGAACCTGGGACCTCTTGATCTGCAGTTAGATGCTTTACCGCTGAGTTGTACCCCATTTGTTAGGAAACAATCTAATTGGGTGAAAAAAATGTACAACAACAGAGAATTTTAATAAATAGGTACAGCTCCTAATAATGAACACTCCCTCTCTCAGAACACACTTAAAAAGTAGCTGATGTTAAGGGGGCACCAGGATTTGAACCTGAGACCTCTTGATCTGCAGTCAAATGCTCTACCACTGCGCTATATCCCCTCTGTTTGTTATATTCTAATAAGGAGAAATACCGTCTCATAAGGGACATTTTAGATGAATAGTTACAGCACATAATACAGAAGATTCCCTCAAAACACACTTATAAAGTACTTGATTTCAAGTGGGCAGCAGGATTTGAACTGACCTCTTGATCTGCAGTCAAATGCCCTACCAATGAGCAATACCCCCTCAGTTGGGAACTATCTAAGGGAGAGAAAAAAATCGAATAAGAGACTTTTTAGGTTAAGATGTATGTCGCCTAATAATGAACACTCCCTCTCTCAAAACACACTTATAAAGTATTTGATTTGAAGGGGGCAGCAGGATTTGAACATGGGACCTCTTGATATGCAGTTAGATGCTTTACCGCTGAGTAGTACCCCATTTGTTGGGAAACTATCTAATTGGGTGAAAAAATGTACAACAAGAGACAATTTAATAAGAGGTACGTCTCCTAATAATGAACACTCCCTCTCTCAGAACACACTTAAAAAGTATTTGATCTTAAGGGGGCAGCAGGATTTGAACATGGGACCTCTTGATATGCAGTTAGATGCTTTACCGCTGAGTTGTACCCCATTTGTTAGGAAACAATATAATTGGGTGAAAAAATGTACAACAAGAGACAATTTTAATAACGAGGTACATCTCCTAATAATGAACACTCCCTCTCTCAGAACACACTTAAAAAGTACCTGATGTTAAGGGGGCACCAGGATTTGAACCTGGGACCTCTTGATCTGCAGTCAAATGCTCTACCACTGAGCTATACCCCCTCTGTCTGTTATATTCTAATAAGGAGAAATACCGTCTCATAAGGGACATTTTAGATGAATAGTTACAGCACATAATACAGAAGATTCCCTCAAAACACACTTATAGAGTACTTGATTTCAAGAGGGCAGCAGGATTTGAACTGACCTCTTGATCTGCAGTCAAATGCCCTACCAATGAGCAATACCCCCTCAGTTGGGAACTATCTAAGGGAGAGAACAAAAATCGAATAAGGGACTTTTTAGGTTAAGATGTATGTCGCCTAATAATGAACACTCCCTCTCTCAAAACACACTTATAAAGTATTTGATTTGAAGGGGGCAGCAGGATTTGAACATGGGACCTCTTGATATGCAGTTAGATGCTTTATCGCTGAGTTGTACCCCATTTGTTAGGAAACAATCTAATTGGGTGAAAAAATGTACAACAAGAGACAATTTTAATAACGAGGTACGTCTCCTAATCATGAGCACTCCCTCTCTCAGAACACACTTAAGAAGTACCTGATCTTAAGGGGGCACCAGGATTTGAACCTGGGACCTCTTGATATGCAGTTAGATGCTTTACCGCTGAGTTGTACCCCATTTGTTAGGAAACAATCTAATTGGGTGAAAAAATTTACAACAACAGAGAATTTTAATAACGAGGTACATCTCCTAATAATGAACACTCCCTCTCTCAGAACACACTTAAAAAGTACCTAATGTTAAGGGGGCACCAGGATTTGAACCTGGGACCTCTTGATCTGCAGTCAAATGCTCTACCACTGAGCTATACCCCCTCTGTCAGTTATATTCTAAGAAGGAGAAATACCGTCTCATAAGGGACATTTTAGATGAATAGTTACAGCACATAATACAGAAAACTCCCTCAAAACACACTTATAGAGTACTTGATTTCAAGAGGGCAGCAGGATTTGAACTGACCTCTTGATCTGCAGTCAAATGCCCTACCAATGAGCAATACCCCCTCAGTTGGGAACTATCTAAGGGAGAGAAGAAAAATCTAATAAGAGACTTTTTAGGTTAAGATGTATGTCGCCTAATAATGAACACTCCCTCTCTCAAAACACACTTATAAAGTATTTGATTTGAAGGGGGCAGCAGGATTTGAACATGAGACCTCTTGATATGCAGTTAGATGCTTTACCACTGAGTTGTACCCCATTTGTTAGGAAACAATCTAATTGGGTGAAAAAATTTACAACAAGAGACAATTTTAATAACGGGGTACGTCTCCTAATAATGAGCACTCCCTCTCTCAGAACACACTTAAAAAGTACCTGATCTTAAGGGGGCACCAGGATTTGAACATGAGACCTCTTGATATGCAGTTAGATGCTTTACCACTGAGTTGTACCCCATTTGTTAGGAAACAATCTAATTGGGTGAAAAAATTTACAACAAGAGACAATTTTAATAACGAGGTACATCTCCTAATAATGAACACTCCCTCTCTCAGAACACACTTAAAAAGCACCTGATCTTAAGGGGGCACCAGGATTTGAACCTGGGACCTCTTGATCTGCAGTCAAATGCTCTACCACTGAGCTATACCCCCTCTGTCTGTTATATTCTAATAAGGAGAAATACCCTCTCATAAGGGACATTTTAGATGAATAGTTACAGCACATAATACAGAAGATTACTTCAAAACACACTTATAGAGTACTTGATTTCAAGTGGGCAGCAGGATTTGAACTAAGACCTCTTGATCTGCAGACAAATGCCCTTCCAATGAGCAATACCCCCTCAGTTGGGAACTATCTAAGGGAGAGAAAAAAATCTAATAAGAGACTTTTTAGGTTAAGATGTATGTCGCCTAATAATGAACACTCCCTCTCTCAAAACACACTTATAAAGTATTTGATTTGAAGGGGGCAGCAGGATTTGAACATGGGACCTCTTGATATGCAGTTAGATGCTTTACCGCTGAGTTGTACCCCATTTGTTAGAAACAATCTAATTGGGTGAAAAAATGTACAACAAGAGACAATTTTAATAACGAGGTACATCTCCTAATAATGAACACTCCCTCTCTCAGAACACACTTAAAAAGTACCTGATCTTAAGGGGGCACCAGGATTTGAACCTGGGACCTCTTGATCTGCAGTCAAATGCTCTACCACTGAGCTATACCCCCTCTGTCAGTTATATTCTAATAATGAGAAATACCCTCTCATAAGGGACATTTTAGATGAATAGTTACAGCACATAATACAGAAGATTCCCTCAAAACACACTTATAGAGTACTTGATTTCAAGTGGGCAGCAGGATTTGAACTAAGACCTCTTGATCTGCAGACAAATGCCCTACCAATGAGCAATACCCCTCAGTTGGGAACTATCTAAGGGAGAGAACAAAAATCGAATAAGGGACTTTTTAGGTTAAGATGTATGTCGCCTAATAATGAACACTCCCTCTCTCAAAACACACTTATAAAGTATTTGATTTGAAGGGGGCAGCAGGATTTGAACATGGGACCTCTTGATATGCAGTTAGATGCTTTACCGCTGAGTTGTACCCCATTTGTTAGGAAACAATCTAATTGGGTGAAAAAAATGTAAACAAGAGACAATTTTAATAACGAGGTATGTCCCCTAATAATGAACACTCCCTCTCTCAGAACACACTTATAAGAAGTACTTGATCTTAAGGGGGCAGCAGGATTTGAACATGGGACCTCTTGATATGCAGTTAGATGCTTTACCGCTGAGTTGTACTCCATTTGTTAGGAAACAATCTAATTGGGTGAAAAAATGTACAACAAGAGACAATTTTAATAACGAGGTACATCTCCTAATAATGAACACTCCCTCTCTCAGAACACACTTAAAAAGTACCTGATGTTAAGGGGGCACCAGGATTTGAACCTGGGACCTCTTGATCTGCAGTCAAATGCTCTACCACTGAGCTATACCCCCTCTGTCTGTTATATTCTAATAAGGAGAAATACCGTCTCATAAGGGACATTTTAGATGAATAGTTACAGCACATAATACAGAAAACTCCCTCAAAACACACTTATAGAGTACTTGATTTCAAGTGGGCAGCAGGATTTGAACAAAGACCTCTTGATCTGCAGACAAATGTCCTACCAATGAGCAATACCCCCTCAGTTGGGAACTATCTAAGGGAGAGAAGAAAAATCTAATAAGAGACTTTTTAGGTTAAGATGTATGTCGCCTAATAAATAACACTCCCTCTCTCAAAACACACTTATAAAGTATTTGATTTGAAGGGGGCAGCAGGATTTGAACATGGGACCTCTTGATATGCAGTTAGCTGCTTTACCGCTGAGTTGTACCCCATTTGTTAGGAAACAATCTAATTGGGTGAAAAAAATGTACAACAAGAGACAATTTTAATAACGAGGTACGTCTCCTAATCATGAGCACTCCCTCTCTCAGAACACACTTAAGAAGTACCTGATCTTAAGGGGGCACCAGGATTTGAACCTGGGACCTCTTGATATGCAGTTAGATGCTTTACCGCTGAGTTGTACCCCATTTGTTAGGAAACAATCTAATTGGGTGAAAAAATGTACAACAACAGAGAATTTTAATAACAAGGTACATCTCCTAATAATGAACACTCCCTCTCTCAGAACACACTTAAAAAGTACCTGATGTTAAGGGGGCACCAGGATTTGAACCTGGGACCTCTTGATCTGCAGTCAAATGCTCTACCACTGAGCTATACCCCCTCTGTCAGTTATATTCTAATAAGGAGAAATACCGTCTCATAAGGGACATTTTAGATGAATAGTTACAGCACATAATACAGAAGATTCCCTCAAAACACACTTATAGAGTACTTGATTTCAAGAGGGCAGCAGGATTTGAACTGACCTCTTGATCTGCAGTCAAATGCCCTACCAATGAGCAATACCCCCTCAGTTGGGAACTATCTAAGGGAGAGAACAAAAATCGAAGAAGATACTTTTTAGGTTAAGATGTATGTCACCTAATAATGAACACTCCCTCTCTCAAAACACACTTATAAAGTATTTGATTTGAAGGGGGCAGCAGGATTTGAACATGGGACCTCTTGATATGCAGTTAGATGCTTTACCGCTGAGTTGTACCCCCATTTGTTAGGAAACAATCTAATTGGGTGAAAAAATGTACAACAAGAGACAATTTTAATAACGAGGTACATCTCCTAATAATGAGCACTCCCTCTCTCAGAACACACTAAAAAGTACCTGATCTTAAGGGGCACGGATTTGAACCTGGGACCTCTTGATATGCAGTTAGATGCTTTACCGCTGAGTTGTACCCATTTGTTGAAACAAATAATTGGGAAAAAAATAAACAACAGAATTTTAATAACAAGGTACATCTCCTAATAATGAACACTCCCTCTCTCAGAACACACTTAAAAAGTAGCTGATGTTAAGGGGGCACCAGGATTTGAACCTGGGACCTCTTGATCTGCAGTCAAATGCTCTACCACTGAGCTATACCCCCTCTGTAAGTTATATTCTAATAAGGAGAAATACCGTCTCATAAGGGACATTTTAGATGAATAGTTACAGCACATAATACAGAAAACTCCCTCAAAACACACTTATAGAGTACTTGATTTCAAGTGGGCAGCAGGATTTGAACTAAGACCTCTTGATCTGCAGTCAAATGCCCTACCAATGAGCAATACCCCCTCAGTTGGGAACTATCTAAGGGAGAGAACAAAAAATCGAATAAGAGACTTTTTAGGTTAAGATGTATGTCGCCTAATAATGAACACTCCCTCTCTCAAAACACACTTATAAAGTATTTGATTTGAAGGGGGCAGCAGGATTTGAACATGGGACCTCTTGATATGCAGTTAGATGCTTTACCGCTGAGTTGTACCCCATTTGTTGGAAACAATCTAATTGGGTGAAAAAATGTACAACAAGAGACAATTTTAATAAGGAGTCTCTAATCATGACACTCCCTCTCAGAAACACTAGAAGTACCTGATTAAGGGGGAGGATGAACTGGGACTTTGATATGCAGTAGATGCTTTACCGCTGAGTTGTACCCCATTTGTTAGGAAACAATCTAATTGGGTGAAAAAATGTACAACAACAGACAATTTTAAAAACGAGGTACATCTCCTAATAATGAACACTCCCTCTCTCAGAACACACTTAAAAAGTACCTAATGTTAAGGGGGCACAAGGATTTGAACCTGGGACCTCTCTACCACTGAGCTATACCCCCTCTGTTCGGTATATTCTAATATTGAGAAATACCGTCTCATAAGGGACATTTTAGATGAATAGTTACAGCACATAATACAGAAGATTCCCTCAAAACACACTTATAGATTACTTGATTTCAAGAGGGCAGCAGGATTTGAACTGACCTCTTGATCTGCAGTCAAATGCCCTTCCACTGAGCAATACCCCCTCAGCTGGAAACTATCTAAGGGAGAGAAAAAAAATCTAATAAGAGACTTTTTAGGTTAAGATGTATGTCGCCTCATAATGAACACTCCCTCTCTCAAAACACACTTATAAAGTATTTGATTTCAAGGGGGCAGCAGGATTTGAACATGGGACCTCTTGATATGCAGTTAGATGCCTTTACCGCTGAGTTGTACCCCATTAGTTGGGAACAATCTAATTGGGAGAAAAAATTTAAACAAGAGACTTTTAGGATAACGATGTACGTCGCCTAATAATGAGCACTCCCTCTCTCAAAACACACTTAAGAAGTACTTGATCTTAAGGGGGCAGCAGGATTTGAACATGGGACCTCTTGATATGCAGTTAGATGCTTTACCGCTGAGTTGTACCCCATTTGTTAGGAAACAATCTAATTGGGTGAAAAAAATTTACAACAAGAGACAATTTTAATAACGAGGTACATCTCCTAATAATGAACACTCCCTCTCTCAGAACACACTTAAAAAGTACCTGATGTTTAAGGGGGCACCAGGATTTGAACCTGGGACCTCTTGATCTGCAGTCAAATGCTCTACCACTGAGCTATACCCCCTCTGTTTGTTATATTCTAATAAGGAGAAATACCCTCTCATAAGGGACATTTTAGATGAATAGTTACAGCACATAATACAGAAAACTCCCTCAAAACACACTTATAGAGTACTTGATTTCAAGTGGGCAGCAGGATTTGAACTGACCTCTTGATCTGCAGTCAAATGCCCTACCAATGAGCAATACCCCCTCAGTTGGGAACTATCTAAGGGAGAGAAAAAAAATCTAATAAGAGACTTTTTAGGTTAAGATGTATGTCGCCTAATAATGAACACTCCCTCTCTCAAAACACACTTATAAAGTATTTGATTTGAAGGGGGCAGCAGGATTTGAACATGGGACCTCTTGATATGCAGTTAGATGCTTTACCGCTGAGTTGTACCCCATTTGTTAGGAAACAATCTAATTGGGTGAAAAAATGTACAACAAGAGACAATTTTAATAACGAGGTACGCTCTAATAATGAGCACTCCCTTCTCAGAACACACTTAAAGTACTGATTAAGGGGGCACCGGATTTGAACTGGGATCTTGATATGCAGTTAGATGCTTTACCGCTGAGACCCATTGTGGAAACAATCTAATTGGGTGAAAAAATGTACAACAACAGAGAATTTTAATAACAAGGTACATCTCCTAATAATGAACACTCCCTCTCTCAGAACACACTTAAAAAGTACCTAATGTTAAGTGGGCACCAGGATTTGAACCTGGGACCTCTTGATCTGCAGTCAAATGCTCTACCACTGAGCTATACCCCCTCTGTTAGTTATGTTCTAATAAGAAGAAATACCGTCTCATAAGGGACATTTTAGATGAATAGTTACAGCACATAATACAGAAGATTCCCCCAAAACACACTTATAAAGTACTTGATATCAAGTGGGCAGCAGGATTTGAATTAAGACCTCTTGATCTGCAGACAACTGACCTTCCACTGAGCAATACCCCCTCAGTTGGGAACTATCTAAGGGAGAGAAGAAAAATCTAATAAGAGACTTTTTAGGTTAAGATGTATGTCGCTTAATAATGAACACTCCCTCTCTCAAAACACACTTATAAAGTATTTGATTTGAAGGGGGCAGCAGGATTTGAACATGGGACCTCTTGATATGCAGTTAGATGCTTTACCGCTGAGTTGTACCCCATTTGTTAGGAACCAATCTAATTGGGTGAAAAAATTTATAACAAGAGACAATTTTAATAACGAGGTACATCTCCTAATAATGAACACTCCCTCTCTCAGAACACACTTAAAAAGTACCTGATGTTAAGGGGGCACCAGGATTTGAACATGGGACCTCTTGTACTGCAGTCAAATGCTCTACCACTGAGCTATACCACCTGTGTTACTTTTATTCTAATAAGGAGAAATACCGTCTCATAAGGGACATTTTAGATGAATAGTTACAGCACATAATACAGAAGATTCCCTCAAAACACACTTATAAAGTACTTGATTTCAAGTGGGCAGCAGGAATTGAACTAAGACCTCTTGATCTGCAGACAAATGACCTTCCACTGAGCAATACCCCCTCAGTTGGGAACTATCTAAGGGAGAGAAGAAAAATCTAATAAGACTTTTTAGGTTAAGATGTATGTCGCCTAATAATGAACACTCCCTCTCCCAAAACACACTTATAAAGTATTTGATTTGAAGGGGGCAGCAGGATTTGAACAGGGGACCTCTTAATATGCAGTTAGATGCTTTACCACTGAGTTGTACCCCATTTGTTAGGAAACAATCTAATTGGGTGAAAAAATGTACAACAAGAGACAATTTTAATAACGAGGTACATCTCCTAATAATGAACACTCCCTCTCTCAGAACACACTTAAAAAGTACCTGATGTTAAGGGGGCACCAGGATTTGAACATGGAACCTCTTGTACTGCAGTCAAATGCTCTACCACTGAGCTATACCACCTGTGTTACTTTTATTCTAATAAGGAGAAATACCGTCTCATAAGGGACATTTTAGATGAATAGTTACAGCACATAATACAGAAGATTCCCTCAAAACACACTTATAAAGTACTTGATTTCAAGTGGGCAGCAGGATTTGAACTAAGACCTCTTGATCTGCAGACAAATGACCTTCCACTGAGCAATACCCCCTCAGTTGGGAACTATCTAAGTGAGAGAAAAAAAATCTAATAAGAGACTTTTTAGGTTAAGATGTATGTTGCCTAATAATGAACACTCCCTCTCTCAAAACACACTTATAAAGTATTTGATTTGAAGGGGGCAGCAGGATTTGAACATGGGACCTCTTGATATGCAGTTAGATGTTTTACCGCTGAGTTGTACCCCATTTGTTAGGAAACAATCTAATTCGGTGAAAAAATGTACAACAAGAGACAATTTTAATAACGAGGTACATCTCCTAATAATGAGCACTCCCTCTCTCAGAACACACTTAAGAAGTACCTGATCTTAAGGGGGCACCAGGATTTGAACTTGGGACCTCTTGATCTACAGTCAAATGCTCTACCACTGAGCTATACCCCCTCTGTTAGTTATATTCTAATAAGGAGAAATACCCTCTAATAAGGGACATTTTAGATGAATAGTTACAGCACATAATACAGAAGATTCCCTCAAAACACACTTATAGAGTACTTGATTTCAAGAGGGCAGCAGGATTTGAACTAAGACCTCTTGATCTGCAGTCAAATGCCCTACCAATGAGCAATACCCCCTCAGTTGGGAACTATCTAAGGGAGAGAAAAGAAATCTAATAAGATACTTTTTAGGTTAAGATGTATGTCGCCTAATAATGAACACTCCCTCTCTCAAAACACACTTATAAAGTATTTTATTTGAAGGGGGCAGCAGGATTTGAACATGGGACCTCTTGATATGCAGTTAGATGTTTTACCGCTGAGTTGTACCACTTTTTTTTGGAAACAATCTAATTGGGTGAAAAAATGTACAACAAGAGACAATTTTAATAACGAGGTACATCTCCTAATAATGAGCACTCCCTCTCTCAGAACACACTTAAGAAGTACCTGATCTTAAGGGGGCACCAGGATTTGAACCTGGGACCTCTTGATCTGCAGTCAAATGCCCTACCAATGAGCAATACCCCCTCAGTTGGGAACTATCTAAGGGAGAGAAGAAAAATCTAATAAGAGACTTTTTAGGTTAAGATGTATGTCGCCTAATAATGAACACTCCCTCTCTCAAAACACACTTATAAAGTATTTGATTTGAAGGGGCAGCAGGATTTGAACATGGGAACTCTTGATATGCAGTTAGATGCTTTATCGCTGAGTTGTACCCCATTTGTTAGGAAACAATCTAATTGGGTGAAAAAATGTACAACAAGAGACAATTTTAATAACGAGGTACATCTCCTAATAATGAACACTCCCTCTCTCAGAACACACTTAAAAAGTACCTGATCTTAAGGGGGCACCAGGATTTGAACCTGGGACCTCTTGATCTGCAGTCAAATGCTCTACCACTGAGCTATACCCCCTCTGTTCGATATATTCTAATAGGGAGAAATACCGTCTCATAAGGGACATTTTAGATGAATAGTTACAGCACATAATACAGAAGATTCCCTCAAAACACACTTATAGAGTACTTGATTTCAAGAGGGCAGCAGGATTTGAACTGACCTCTTGATCTGTTGTCAAATGCCCTACCAATGAGCAATACCCCCTCAGTTGGGAACTATCTAAGTGAGAGAAAAAAAATCTAATAAGAGACTTTTTAGGTTAAGATGTATGTTGCCTAATAATGAGCACTCCCTCTCTCAGAACACACTTAAGAAGTACCTGATCTTAAGGGGGCACCAGGATTTGAACCTGGGACCTCTTGATCTGCAGTCAAATGCTCTACCACTGAGCTATACCCCCTCTGTTAGTTATATTCTAATAAGGAGAAATACCCTCTCATAAGGGACATTTTAGATGAATAGTTACAGCACATAATACAGAAGATTCCCTCAAAACACACTTATAGAGTACTTGATTTCAAGTGGGCAGCAGGATTTGAACTAAGACCTCTTGATCTGCAGACAAATGACCTACCAATGAGCAATACCCCCTCAGTTGGGAACTATCTAAGGGAGAGAAGAAAAATCTAATAAGAGACTTTTTAGGTTAAGATGTATGTCGCCTAATAATGAACACTCCCTCTCTCAAAACACACTTATAAAGTATTTGATTTGAAGGGGGCAGCAGGATTTGAACATGGGACCTCTTGATATGCAGTTAGATGCTTTACCGCTGAGTTGTACCCCATTTGTTAGGAAACAATCTAATTGGGTGAAAAAATGTACAACAAGAGACAATTTTAATAACGAGGTACATCTCCTAATAATGAACACTCCCTCTCTCAGAACACACTTAAGAAGTACCTGATCTTAAGGGGGCACCAGGATTTGAACCTGGGACCTCTTGATCTGCAGTCAAATGCTCTACCACTGAGCTATACCCCCTCTGTTAGTTATATTCTAATAAGGAGAAATACCCTCTCATAAGGGACATTTTAGATGAATAGTTACAGCACATAATACAGAATATTCCCTCAAAACACACTTATAGAGTACTTGATTTCAAGAGGGCAGCAGGATTTGAACTGACCTCTTGATCTGCAGACAAATGACCTTCCAATGAGCAATACCCCCTCAGTTGGGAACTATCTAAGTGAGAGAAAAAAAATCTAATAAGAGACTTTTAGGTTAAGATGTATGTCGCCTAATAATGAACACTCCCTCTCTCAAAACACACTTATAAAGTATTTGATTTGAAGGGGGCAGCAGGATTTGAACATGGGACCTCTTGATATGCAGTTAGATGTTTTACCGCTGAGTTGTACCCCATTTGTTAGGAAACAATCTAATTGGGTGAAAAAATGTACAACAAGAGACAATTTTAATAACGAGGTACATCTCCTAATAATGAGCACTCCCTCTCTCAGAACACACTTAAGAAGTACCTGATCTTAAGGGGGCACCAGGATTTGAACTTGGGACCTCTTGATCTGCAGTCAAATGCCCTACCAATGAGCAATACCCCCTCAGTTGGGAACTATCTAAGGGAGAGAAGAAAAATCTAATAAGATACTTTTTAGGTTAAGATGTATGTCGCCTAATAATGAACACTCCCTCTCTCAAAACACACTTATAAAGTATTTGATTTGAAGGGGGCAGCAGGATTTGAACATGGGACCTCTTGATATGCAGTTAGATGCTTTACCGCTGAGTTGTACCCCATTTGTTAGGAAACAATCTAATTGGGTGAAAAAATGTACAACAAGAGACAATTTTAATAACGAGGTACATCTCCTAATAATGAACACTCCCTCTCTCAGAACACACTTAAAAAGTACCTGATGTTAAGGGGGCACCAGGATTTGAACATGGGACCTCTTGATCTGCAGTCAAATGCTCTACCACTGAGCTATACCACCTGTGTTACTTATATTCTAATAAGGAGAAATACCGTCTCATAAGGGACATTTTAGATGAATAGTTACAGCACATAATACAGAAGATTCCCTCAAAACACACTTATAGAGTACTTGATTTCAAGTGGGCAGCAGGATTTGAACTGACCTCTTGATCTGCAGTCAAATGCCCTACCAATGAGCAATACCCCCTCAGTTGGGAACTATCTAAGGGAGAGAAGAAAAATCTAATAAGATACTTTTTAGGTTAAGATGTATGTCGCCTAATAATGAACACTCCCTCTCTCAAAACACACTTATAAAGTATTTGATTTGAAGGGGGCAGCAGGATTTGAACATGGGACCTCTTGATATGCAGTTAGATGCTTTACCGCTGAGTTGTACACCATTTGTTAGGAAACAATCTAATTGGGTGAAAAAATGTACAACAAGAGACAATTTTAATAACGAGGTACATCTCCTAATAATGAACACTCCCTCTCTCAGAACACACTTAAAAAGTACCTGATGTTAAGGGGTCACCAGGATTTGAACATGGGACCTCTTGTACTGCAGTCAAATGCTCTACCACTGAGCTATACCACCTGTGTTACTTTTATTCTAATAAGGAGAAATACCGTCTCATAAGGGACATTTTAGATGAATAGTTACAGCACATAATACAGAAGATTCCCTCAAAACACACTTATAGAGTACTTGATTTCAAGAGGGCAGCAGGATTTGAACTGACCTCTTGATCTGCTGTCAAATGCCCTACCAATGAGCAATACCCCCTCAGTTGGGAACTATCTAAGGGAGAGAAGAAAAATCTAATAAGATACTTTTTAGGTTAAGATGTATGTCGCCTAATAATGAACACTCCCTCTCTCAAAACACACTTATAAAGTATTTGATTTGAAGGGGGCAGCAGGATTTGAACATGGGATCTCTTGATATGCAGTTAGATGTTTTACCGCTGAGTTGTACCCCATTTGTTAGGAAACAATCTAATTGGGTGAAAAAATGTACAACAAGAGACAATTTTAATAACGAGGTACATCTCCTAATAATGAACACTCCCTCTCTCAGAACACACTTAAAAAGTACCTGATCTTAAGGGGGCACCAGGATTTGAACTTGGGACCTCTTGATCTGCAGTCAAATGCTCTACCACTGAGCTATACCCCCTCTGTTAGTTATATTCTAATAAGGAGAAATACCCTCTAATAAGGGACATTTTAGATGAATAGTTACAGCACATAATACAGAAGATTCCCTCAAAACACACTTATAGAGTACTTGATTTCAAGAGGGCAGCAGGATTTGAACTGACCTCTTGATCTGCAGTCAAATGCCCTACCAATGAGCAATACCCCCTCAGTTGGGAACTATCTAAGGGAGAGAGAAAAAAATCTAATAAGAGACTTTTTAGGTTAAGGTATATGTCGCCTAATAATGAACACTCCCTCTCTCAAAACACACTTATAAAGTATTTGATTTGAAGGGGGCAGCAGGATTTGAACATGGGATCTCTTGATATGCAGTTAGATGCTTTACCGCTGAGTTGTACCCCATTTGTTTGGAAACAATCTAATTGGGTGAAAAAATGTACATCAAGAGACAATTTTAATAACGATGTACATCTCCTAATAATGAACACTCCCTCTCTCAGAACACACTTAAGAAGTACCTGATCTTAAGGGGGCATCAGGATTTGAACCTGGGACCTCTTGATCTGCAGTCAAATGCTCTACCACTGAGCTATACCCCCTCTGTTAGTTATATTCTAATAAGGAGAAATACCCTCTCATAAGGGACATTTTAGATGAATAGTTACAGCACATAATACAGAAGATTCCCTCAAAACACACTTATAGAGTACTTGATTTCAAGAGGGCAGCAGGATTTGAACTAAGACCTTTTGATCTGCAGACAAATTACCTTCCACTGAGCAATACCCCCTCAGTTGGGAACTATCTAAGGGAGAGAAAAAAAATCTAATAAGAGACTTTTTAGGTTAAGATGTATGTCGCCTAATAATGAACACTCCCTCTCTCAAAACACACTTATAAAGTATTTGATTTGAAGGGGGCAGCAGGATTTGAACATGGGACCTCTTGATATGCAGTTAGATGCTTTACCGCTGAGTTGTACCCCATTTGTTAGGAAACAATCTAATTGGGTGAAAAAATGTACAACAAGAGACAATTTTAATAACGAGGTACATCTCCTAATAATGAGCACTCCCTCTCTCAGAACACACTTAAAAAGTACCTGATCTTAAGGGGGCACCAGGATTTGAACCTGGGACCTCTTGATCTGCAGTCAAATGCTCTACCACTGAGCTATACCCCCTCTGTTAGTTATATTCTAATAAGGAGAAATACCCTCTCATAAGGGACATTTTAGATGAATAGTTACAGCACATAATACAGAAGATTCCCTCAAAACACACTTATAGAGTACTTGATTTCAAGAGGGCAGCAGGATTTGAACTGACCTCTTGATCTGCTGTCAAATGCCCTACCAATGAGCAATACCCCCTCAGTTGGGAACTATCTAAGTGAGAGAAAAAAAATCTAATAAGATACTTTTTAGGTTAAGATGTATGTTGCCAAATAATGAACACTCCCTCTCTCAAAACACACTTATAAAGTATTTGATTTGAAGGGGACAGCAGGATTTGAACATGGGACCTCTTGATATGCAGTTAGATGTTTTACCGCTGAGTTGTACCCCATTTGTTAGGAAACAATCTAATTGGGTGAAAAAATGTACAACAAGAGACAATTTTAATAACGAGGTACATCTCCTAATAATGAGCACTCCCTCTCTCAGAACACACTTAAGAAGTACCTGATCTTAAGGGGGCACCAGGATTTGAACCTGGGACCTCTTGATCTGCAGTCAAATGCTCTACCACTGAGCTATACCCCTCTGTTAGTTATATTCTAATAAGGAGAAATACCGTCTCATAAGGGACATTTTAGATGAATAGTTACAGCACATAATACAGAAGATTCCCTCAAAACACACTTATAGAGTACTTGATTTCAAGTGGGCAGCAGGATTTGAACTGACCTCTTGATCTGCAGTCAAATGCCCTACCAATGAGCAATACCCCCTCAGTTGGGAACTATCTAAGGGAGAGAAAAAAAATCTAATAAGATACTTTTTAGGTTAAGATGTATGTTGCCAAATAATGAACACTCCCTCTCTCAAAACACACTTATAAAGTATTTGATTTGAAGGGGGCAGCAGGATTTGAACATGGGACCTCTTGATATGCAGTTAGATGTTTTACTGCTGAGTTGTACCCCATTTGTTAGGAAACAATCTAATTGGGTGAAAAAATGTATAACAAGAGACAATTTTAATAACAAGGTACATCTCCTAATAATGAACACTCCCTCTCTCAGAACACACTTAGAAAGTACCTGATCTTAAGGGGGCACCAGGATTTGAACATGGGACCTCTTGATCTGCAGTCAAATGCTCTACCACTGAGCTATACCCCCTCTGTTAGTTATATTCTAATAAGGAGAAATACCCTCTCATAAGGGACATTTTAGATGAATAGTTACAGCACATAATACAGAATATTCCCTCAAAACACACTTATAGAGTACTTGATTTCAAGAGGGCAGCAGGATTTGAACTGACCTCTTGATCTGCTGTCAAATGCCCTACCAATGAGCAATACCCCCTCAGTTGGGAACTATCTAAGTGAGAGAAAAAAAATCTAATAAGATACTTTTTAGGTTAAGATGTATGTTGCCTAATAATGAACACTCCCTCTCTCAAAACACACTTATAAAGTATTTGATTTGAAGGGGACAGCAGGATTTGAACATGGGACCTCTTGATATGCAGTTAGATGTTTTACCGCTGAGTTGTACCCCATTTGTTAGGAAACAATCTAATTCGGTGAAAAAATTTACAACAAGAGACAATTTTAATAACGAGGTACATCTCCTAATAATGAGCACTCCCTCTCTCAGAACACACTTAAAAAGTACCTGATCTTAAGGGGGCACCAGGATTTGAACCTGGGACCTCTTGATCTACAGTCAAATGCTCTACCACTGAGCTATACCCCCTCTGTTAGTTATATTCTAATAAGGAGAAATACCCTCTCATAAGGGACATTTTAGATGAATAGTTACAGCACATAATACCACCAGTATCCCTTCTCTCTTTTCTTTCCAAAACTATTGAGCGTGCCGTCTTTAGCCAACTCTCTTGCTATCTCTCTCAGAATGACCTTCTTGATCCAAACCAATCAGGTTTCAGGACTGGTCATTCAACTGAGACTGCTCTCCTCTGTGTCACGGAGACTCTCCGCACTGCTAAAGCTAACTCTCTCTCCTCTGCTCTTGTCCTTCTAGACCTGTCTGCTGCCTTTGATACTGTGAACCATCAGATCCTCCTCTCCACCCTCTCCGAGCTGGGCATCTCCGGCGCGGCTCACTCCTGGATTGCGTCCTACCTGACCGGTCGCTCCTACCAAGTGGCGTGGCGAGAAGCTGTCTCCGCACCACGTGCTCTCACCACTGGTGTCCCCCAAGGCTCAGTTCTAGGCCCTCTCCTTTTCTCCCTATACACCAAGTCACTTGGCTCTGTCATATCCTCACATGGTCTCTCCTATCATTGCTACGCTGACGATACACAACTAATCTTCTCCTTTCCCCCTTCTGATAACCAGGTGGCGAATCGCATCTCTGCATGTCTGGCAGACATATCAGTATGGATGACGGATCACCACCTCAAGCTGAACCCTGGCAAGACGGAGCTGCTCTTCCTCCCGGGGAAGGACTGCCCGTTCCATGATCTCGCCATCACGGTTGACAACTCCGCTGTGTCCTCCTCCCAGAGTGCGAAGAGCCTAGGCGTGACCCTGGACAACACCCTGTCGTTCTCCGCCAACATCAAGGCGGTGACCCGCTCCTGCAGGTTCATGCTCTACAACATTCGGAGAGTACGACCCTGCCTTACACAGGAAGCGGCACAGGTCCTAATCCAGGCACTTGTCATCTCCCGTCTGGACTACTGCAACTCGCTGTTGGCTGGCCTCCCTGCCTGTGCCATTAAACCCCTACAACTCATCCAGAATGCCGCAGCCCGTCTGGTGTTCAACCTTCCCAAGTTCTCTCCGTCACCCCCCTCCTCCGCACACTCCACTGGCTTCCAGTTGAAGCTCGCATCCGCTACAAGACCATGGTGCTTGCCTATGGAGCAGTGAGGGGAACGGCACCTCTGTACCTTCAGGCTCTGATCAGTCCCTACACCCAAACGAGGGCATTGCGCTCATCCACCTCTGGCCTGCTGGCTCCCTTCCTCTGCGGAAGCATAGTTCCCGCTCAGCCCAGTCAAAACTGTTCGCTGCTCTGGCACCCCAATGGTGGAACAAGCTCCCTCACGACGCCAGGACAGCGGAGTCACTCACCACCTTCCGGAGACATTTGAAACCCCACCTCTTTAAGGAATACCTGGGATAGGATAAAGGAATCCTTCTACCCCCCAATTGTAAAGTGGTTATCCCACTGGCTATAGGGTGAACGCACCAATTTGTGAGTCGCTCTGGCTAAGAGCGTCTGCTAAATGACGTTAATGTGCCCTTGAGCAAGGCACTTAACCCTAATTGCTCCTGTAAGTCGCTCTGGATAAGAGCGTCTGCTAAATGACTAAAATGTAAATGTAAATGTAAATGTCTGCAGTCAAATGCTCTACCACTGAGCTAAACCCCCTCTGTTAATTATATTCTAATAAGGAGAAATACCCTCTCATAAGGGACATTTTAGATGAATAGTTACAGCACATAATACAGAAGATTCCCTCAAAACACACTTATAGAGTACTTGATTTCAAGAGGGAAGCAGGATTTGAACTGACCTCTTGATCTGCAGTCAAATGCCCTACCAATGAGCAATACCCCCTCAGTTGGGAACTATCTAAGGGAGAGAGAAAAAAATCGAATAAGAGACTTTTTAGGTTAAGATGTATGTCGCCTAATAATGAACACTCCCTCTCTCAAAACACACTTATAAAGTATTTGATTTGAAGGGGGCAGCAGGATTTGAACATGGGACATCTTGATATGCAGTTAGATGCTTTACCACTGAGTTGTACCCCATTTGTTAGGAAACAATCTAATTGGATGAAAAAATGTACAACAAGAGACAATTTTAATAACGAGGTACATCTACTAATAATGAACACTCCCTCTCTCAAAACACACTTATAAAGTATTTGATTTGAAGGGGGCAGCAGGATTTGAACATGGGACATCTTGATATGCAGTTAGATGCTTTACCACTGAGTTTTACCCCATTTGTTAGGAAACAATCTAATTGGGTGAAAAAATGTACAACAAGAGACAATTTTTAAAACGAGGTACATCTCCTAATAATGCGCACACACTCTCTCAGAACACACTTAAGAAGTACCTGATCTTAAGGGGGCACCAGGATTTGAACCTGGGACCTCTTGATCTGCAGTCAAATGCTCTACCACTGAGCTATACCCCCTCTGTTATTTATGTTGTAATAAGGAGAAGTACCCTCTCATAAGGGACATTTTAGATGAATAGTTGCAGCACATAATACAGAAGATTCCCTCAAAACACACTTATAGAGTACTTGATTTCAAGAGGGCAGCAGGATTTGAACTGACCTCTTGATCTGCAGTCAAATGCCCTACCAATGAGCAATACCCCCTCAGTTGGGAACTCTCTACGGGAGAGAAAAAAATCTAATAAGATACTTTTTAGGTTAAGATGTATGTCGCCTAATAATGAACACTCCCTCTCTCAAAACACACTTATAAAGTATTTGATTTGAAGGGGGCAGCAGGATTTGAACATGGGACCTCTTGATATGCAGTTAGATGCTTTACCGCTGAGTTGTACCCCATTTGTTAGGAAACAATCAAATTGGGTGAAAAAATGTACAACAAGAGACAATTTTAAAAACGAGGTACATCTCCTAATAATGCGCACTCCCTCTCTCAGAACACACTTAAGAAGTACCTGATCTTAAGGGGGCACCAGGATTTGAACCTGGGACCTCTTGATCTGCAGTCAATTGCTCTACCACTGAGCTATACCCCCTCTGTCAGTTTTATACCCCCTCTGTCGGTTTTATTGTAATAAGGAGAAGTACCCTCTAATAAGGGACATATTAGATGAATAGTTACAGCACATAATACAGAAGATTCCCTCAAAACACACTTATAGAGTACTTGATTTCAAGAGGGCAGCAGGATTTGAACTGACCTCTTGATCTGCAGTCAAATGCCCTACCAATGAGCAATACCCCCTCAGTTGGGAACTATCTAAGGGAGAGAAAAAAAATCTAATAAGATACTTTTTAGGTTAAGATGTATGTTGCCTAATAATGAACACTCCCTCTCTCAAAACACACTTATAAAGTATTTGATTTGAAGGGGGCAGCAGGATTTGAACATGGGACCTCTTGATATGCAGTTAGATGTTTTACCACTGAGTTGTACCCCATTTGTTAAGAAACAATCTAATTGGGTGAAGAAATGTACAACAAGAGACAATTTTAATTACAAGGTACATCTCCTAATAATGAGCACTCCCTCTCTCAGAACACACTTATGAAGTACCTGATCTTAAGGTGGCACCAGGATTTGAACCTGGGACCTCTTGGTCTGCAGTCAAATGCTCTACCACTGAGCTAAACCCCCTCTGTTAATTATATTCTAATAAGGAGAAATACCCTCTCATAAGGGACATTTTAGATGAATAGTTACAGCACATAATACAGAAGATTCCCTCAAAACACACTAATAGAGTACTTGATTTCAAGAGGGCAGCAGGATTTGAACTGACCTCTTGATCTGCAGTCAAATGCCCTACCAATGAGCAATACCCCCTCAGTTGGGAACTATCTAAGGGAGAGAAAAAAAATCTAATAAGAGACTTTTTAGGTTAAGATGTATGTTGCCTAATAATGAACACTCCCTCTCTCAAAACACACTTATAAAGTATTTGATTTGAAGGGGGCAGCAGGATTTGAACATGGGACCTCTTGATATGCAGTTAGATGTTTTACCACTGAGTTGTACCCCATTTGTTAAGAAACAATCTAATTGGGTGAAGAAATGTACAACAAGAGACAATTTTAATTACAAGGTACATCTCCTAATAATGAGCACTCCCTCTCTCAGAACACACTTATGAATTACCTGATCTTAAGGGGGCACCAGGATTTGAACCTGGGACCTCTTGATCTGCAGTCAAATGCTCTACCACTGAGCTATACCCCCTCTGTCGGTTTTATTGTAATAAGGAGAAGTACCCTCTAATAAGGGACATTTTAGATTAATAGTTACAGCACATAATACAGAAGATTCCCTCAAAACACACTTATAGAGTACTTGATTTCAAGAGGGCAGCAGGATTTGAACTGACCTCTTGATCTGCAGTCAAATGCCCTACCAATGAGCAATACCCCCTCAGTTGGGAACTATCTAAGGGAGAGAAAAAATATCTAATAAGAGACTTTTTAGGTTAAGATGTATGTTGCCTAATAATGAACACTCCCTTTTTCTTCTCTCCCTTAGATAGTTCCCAACTGAGGGGGTATTGCTCAGTGGAAGGTCATTTGTCTAAAGATCAAGAGGTCTTAGTTCAAATCCTGCTGCCCACTTGAAATCAAGTACTCTATAAGTGTGTTTTCAGGGAGTTTTCTGTAGTATGTGCTGTAACTATTCATCTAAAATGTCCCTTATGAGACGGTATTTCTCAATATTAGAATATATTGAACAGAGGGGGTATAGCTCAGTGGTAGAGCATTTGACTGCAGATCAAGAGGTCCCAGGTTCAAATCCTGGTGCCCCCTTAAGATCAGGTGCTTTTTAAGTGTGTTCTGAGAGAGGGAGTGTTCATTATTAGGAGATGTACCTCGTTATTAAAATTGTCTCTTGTTGTACATTTTTTCACCCAATTAGATTGTTTCCTAACAAATGGGGTACAATTCAGCGGTAAAGCATCTAACTGCATATCAAGAGGTCCCATGTTCAAATCCTGCTGCCCCCTTCAAATCAAATACTTTATAAGGTTGTTTTGAGAGAGGGAGTGTTCATTATTAGGCGACATACATCTTAACCTAAAAAGTATCTTATTAGATTTTTCTTCTCTCCCTTAGATAGTTCCCAACTGAGGGGGTATTGCTCAGTGGAAGGTCATTTGTCTGCAGATCAAGAGGTCTTAGTTCAAATCCTGCTGCCCTCTTGAAATCAAGTACTCTATAAGTGTGTTTTGAGGGAATCTTCTGTATTATGTGCTGTAACTATATAAGCCTATTCCCCCTCAGGAGACTAAAAAGATTTGGCATGGGTCCTCAGATCCTCAAAAAATTCTACAGCTGCACCATCGAGAGCATCCTGACTGGTTGCATCACCGCCTGGTATGGCAACTGCTTGGCCTCCGACCGCAAGGCACTACAGAGGGTAGTGCGTACGGCCCAGTACATCACTGGGGAAAGCTTCCTGCCATCCAGGACCTCTATACCAGGCGGTGTCAGAGGAAGGCCCTCAAAATTGTCAAAGACTCCAGCCACCCCAGTCATAGACTGTTCTCTCTGCTACCGCACGGCAAGCGGTACCGGAGTGCCAAGTCTAGGTCCAAAAGACTTCTCAACAGCTTCTACCCCCAAGCCACAAGACTCCTGAACAGCTAATCATGGCTACCCAGACTATTTGCACTGCCCCCCCACCCCATCCTTTTTACGCTGCTGCTACTCTGTTAAGTATTTATGCATAGTCACTTTATCTCTACCCACATGTACATATTACCTCAACTACCTCAACTAGTCGGTGCCCCCGCACATTGACTCTGCAACGGTACCCCCTGTATATATAGCCTCCTACTGTCACTTTATTTTACTTCTGCTCTTTTTTTTTCTCAACACTTTTTTTTGTTGTTGTTTTATTCTTACTTTTTTTGTTTAAAATAAATGCACTGTTGGTTAAGGGCTGTAAGTAAGCATTTCACTGTAATGTCTGCACCTGTTGTATTCGGCGCATGTGACCAATAAAATGTGATTTGATTTGATTTGATTTATTCATCTAAAATGTCCCTTATGAGAGGGTATTTCTCCTTATTATAAAATAACTATCAGAGGGGGTAAAGCTCAGTGGTAGAGCATTTGACTGCAGATCAAGAGTTCCCAGGTTCAAATCCTGGTGCCCCCTTAAGATCAGGTACTTCTTAAGTGTGTTCTAAAAGAGGGAGTGAATAGTTACA